>NC_137334.1:97261014-97558514 GCF_965287045.1 Carcharhinus amblyrhynchos | reverse complement strand
GGAAGGGCTTTGACTCACAGGGCCTAAGCGAAAAGGGTGAGGCAAGGTAAGTTTATAAGTTTTTATTACTTTTTTTCTTTGTATTTCTAAAAAGGGCAAGTATGAGTGTGAGGCCAGTATGTTGTTGCCAATGCAAGATGTGGAAGGTCCTGGAGGCTCCTGGTCTCCCAGACATCCACATCTGTGCTTGGTGTGTGGAGCTGCAGTGCCTAAGGGACCAGGTTTAGGAACTGGAACTGCAGCTCGAGGACCCTCGTCTCATTAGAGAGAATGAGAAGGTAATTCTCTGGGCTGCTGCCAGTGCCCAGTAATAGCGGGGCTAAAAATAATGAGATCCTACAGCTGAATGAGTGGCTGAAGGATTGGTGCAGGATAGAGGGTTTTACTTTTGTAGACCATTGGGAAGTCTTTGTGAGGGAAGGGCACCTGTACAGGTGGGATGGGGAACATTTAAATGGGAAGGGGACAAATATTTTAGCTGGGAGGTTAGCTGGAGTGTTTCGGCCGGGTTTAAACTAATATGGAGTGGGGGCGGGGAGGAGACAGATAGCTCAGTAGGCACTGGGAGTGGGAGTGAGTTGGGTGACTGGGTAAGTCTAGATGAGAGGAAAATCTCCCAGGAGAAGGAGGATCTGAGTGGGCCTGTAGGTCTTCAGTGCATCTGTTTTAATGTGAGGAGTGTGATGGATAAGATGGATGAACTTAAGGCCTTAATGTTCGCGAGGAATTTAGATGTGGTGGCAATGACAGAGACGTGGTTAAAGGGAGGGCAGGACTGGTAGCTAAATTTTCCTGGGTATAAGTGTTTTAGGCATGACAGGAGAGGGGTGAAAAGAGGAGGGGGAGTGGCGCTGTTAGTTAGGGAGCACATCACAGCGGTGCAGAGGGAGGGTAATATATAAGGGTTAGAAATTGAGTCTCTGTGGGTGGAGTTGAGGAATAGGAAGGGGGCCATTACTATGCTAGGGGTGTACTACAGGCCACCCGATAGCCCGCGGGCAGTGGAAGAGGGTACATGTAGAGACATTTTGGATAAGTGTAGGAAGAACAGGGTTGTTGTAGTGGGAGATTTTAATCTCCCGGGGTGGATTGGAAGGTGCCTAGAGCTGGGGGGGTCGGATGGGGAGGAATTCATAAGATGTGTATTGGAAGGATCCTTGCAACAGTATGTAGATAGCCCGACTAGAGAGGGGGCAAAACTGGATTTAGTTCTGGGAAATGAGCCGGGTCAGGTGGTTGAGGTTGCAGTAGGTGAACATGTGGCTAATAGTGACCACAACTCCGTCTACTTTAGGATACGAATAGAAAAAGATGAGTGCTGTCCTAAGGGGAGGGTGCTAAATTGGGGGAAGGCTAGATACAGCCGGATTAGGCAGGAGCTTAGGGATACAGACTGGGATAGGCTGTTGGAAGGCAAGACCACGTTAGGCACTGGGAGTCTTTCAAGGGAAAACTGCAATGGTGCAGGAAAGGCATGTGCCGGTTAGGAGAAAGGATGGGAAAGGTAGGATTAGAGAGCCGTAGATTACTAGAGATATTGAGGATTTGATCAGGAAGAAACAAGAGGCGTATGTTAGGTCTAAGCAGCTGGGAACGGAGAGAGTGGTGGAGGAATACAGAGAGAGTAGGAGGGAGCTCAAAAGGAGAGTTAGGAGGGCAAAAAGGGGGCATGAAATGGCTTTGGCAAACAGCATTAAGGAGAATCCAAAGGTGTTTTACTCCTATGTCAGGAACAAAAGAGTGGCTAGGGGAAAAATCGGTCCCCTCAGGGACAGAGTCAGGGAATTGTGGGTGGAAGTTAGGAACAGAAAAGGGTTGATAACTTTGCTATAGGTCGCCCAATAGTGACAGGGAAGTTGAACATAGAACATAGAACATTACAGCGCAGAACAGGCCCTTCGGCCCACGATGTTGCGCCGACGAGGTGCAGATAGGGAAACAGATCCTAGAGAGATGTAGTAATAACAGAGTTGTCGTGATGGGAGACTTTAATTTCCCAAACATCGACTGGAATATCCCTAGGGTAAGGGGTTTGGATGGGGAGGAGTTTGTTAGGTGTGTTCAGGAGGGTTTCCTGACACAGCACATGGATAAACCTACGAGAGGAGAGGCTGTACGTGACCTGGTGCTGGCTAATAAACCAGGACAGGTCTCGGATCTCTTAGTGGGAGAGCATCTCGAGGATGGAGATCATAATTCTATCTCCTTCACGATAGCATTGGAAAGAGATAGGATCAGGCAGGCTAGGAAGGTGTTTGTCTGGAGTAAGAAGAAATATGAAGACATCAGGCAGAAAATTGGATGAGTAAACTGGAAGGAGGTGTTCTTGGGGAAAAGTACAGAAGGAAAGTGGTGGATTTTCAAGGAATGTTTGACTGGAGCTCTGCACGACAATGTTCCGATGAGACAGGGAGGTTTTGGTAGGTCGCGGGAACCGTGGTGCACGAAGGTTGTGGTGAACTTAGTCAGGAAGAAAGGAAAGGTGTATAAAAGGTTCAGAGAGCTAGAAGTTAAGCCTCTAGAGGGGTATAAGGCTTGTAGAAAGGAGCTTAAAAAGGAAATTAGGAGAGCCAGAAGGGGACATGAGAAGGCCTTGGTGGGTAAAATTAAGGAGAATCCCAAGGCTTTCTACAAATATGTGAAGAGTAAAAGGATGAGAAGAGAAGGGATAGGACCTATAAAAGGTGAAGGGGGAAAAGTCTGTGTGGAACTGGAAGAAATGGCAGAGGTGCTTAATGAGTACTCTGCCTTGGTATTCACGGTGGAAAGTGATCTGGGAGGTTGTACTACAGGTTTGCGGCATTCTGAAAAGATTGAGTATGTGGATGTTAAGGAAGAGGATGTGTTAGAACTTTTAAACGCTATCAAGATAGACAAGTCGCCGGGACCGGTTGGGATGTACTCCAGGTTACTGTGGGAGGTGAGGGAAGTGATTGCAGAGCCCCTGGCGATGATCTTTGCATCGTCGATGGAGACGGGAGAGGTTCCGGAGGATTGGAGGATTGCAGATGTGGTTCCTATTTTCAAGAAAGGGAACAGGGATAGCCCGGGAAATTACCGACCGGTGAGTCTGACCTCAGTGGTTGGTAAGTTGATGGACAGGATGCTTAGGGACAGGATTTATGAACATTTGGAGACGTTTAGAATGATCAGAAGTAGTCAGCATGGTTTTGTCAAGGGCAGGTCGTGCCTTACGAGTCTAGTTGAGTTCTTTGAAAATGTGACTGAACACATTGACGAAGGAAGAGCGGTAGACGTGGTTTACATGGACTTCAGCAAGGCGTTTGATAAGGTCCCCCATGCATGACTTCTTGAGAAGGTGAGAGGGCATGGGATCCAGTGGGCTTTGGCCTTGTGGATCCAGAACTGGCTTGCCTGCAGAAGGCAGAGAGTGGTTGTGGATGGGTCTTTTTCTGCATGGAGGTCGGTCACCAGTGGAGTGCCCCAGGGATCTGTTCTAGGACCCTTGCTGTTTGTCATTTTCATAAATGATCTGGATGAGGAAGTGGAGGGATGAGTTAGTAAGTTTGCCGATGATACGAAGGTTGGTGGTGTTGTGGATAGTCTGGAGGGATGTCAGAGGTTGCAGCGAGACATAGATAGGATGCAGGGCTGGGCGGAGAAGTGGCAGATGGACTTCAACGCAGATAAATGTGTAGTGGTCCATTTTGGCAGGACCAATGGGATGCAGGAGTACAATATCAAGAGTAGGAGTCTTAGCTGGGTTGAAGAGAAGAAGGATCTTGGGATCCAGGTCCATAGGACTCTTAAATCGGCCTCGCAGGTGGAGGATGTGGTCAAGAAGGCGTATGGTGTACTGGCCTTCATTAATCGAGGGATTGAGTTTAGGAGTCGGGAGGTAATGCTGCAACTTTATTAGACCCTTGTCAGACCCCACTTGGAGTACTGTGCGCAGTTCTTGTTGCCTCACTATAGGGAGGATGTGGAAGCTATTGAGAGGGTGCAGAGGAGATTTACAAGGATGTTGCCTGGATTGGGAGGCATGCCTTATGAAGATAGGTTGAGGGAGCTGGGTCTCTTCCCCCTGGAGACACGAAGAGAGGCGACCTGATAGAGGTTTATAAAGTGTTGAGAGGTATAGATAGGGTGGATTCTCGGAGGCTATTTCCCAGGGCTGAAATGGTCGCTACGAGAGGACACAGGTTTAAGGTGCTGGGAAGCAAGTACAGAGGCGATGTCAGGGCTAAGTTTTTCACTCAGAGGGTGGTGAGTGAGTGGAATCGGCTGCCGTCGGTGGTGGTAGAGGCGAACTCACTGGGGTCTTTTAAAAGACTTCTGGGTGAGTATATGGGATCTAATGGCATTGGAAGTTATAGGTAGTTCTATGGCTTGGTAGGTATAGATGTGATTGGCGCAACTTGTGGGCTGAAGGGCCTGTTTGTGCTTCAGTGTTCTATGTTCTATGTATGATTAGCCAGACAATGCCAATGGAGAGAACATTACTGCAAGTCAATATTAAAGGTGATAAATGCTCAAACACAAAGAAAATAGCTGCCAGAATCCCAGCTCTCAGTCGCCGCTCTGTCTATTCCTCAACCAACATTTCTCCCTTCACCGCTGAAACTCTCTGCGAGTCTGTTCAGCTGACAGGGTCCGGGTCCAGGCATTCCTTCCCTCTTGGAGCCCCAGACACAGACAGTAAGTTCTTAGCAGCCAGTTTAAATAATCCTCTTCATTAATCAGCCCCCCCCAGTGGGTCTGACTGCCAACACCCAGGATTAGATTGACCACAAATATATAACATATAAACAGTTATGTAATATCCAACCAACATTTCTATCGCATCAGTATCCAGATAATTTAAAATAATTTTTATTTAAGATCTTGACAACATTTTCTGATCAATTGTTTGACATGTTTTGGGGGGACAATCCCCTGGGGCTGTTCCCCTCCAAAATAAGTTTTCTGTCCTGGAGGCTACAGTTGAGGAGGAATCAACTGGGGATAGCCAAAGGGAGCAGGTCTCTGGGGGTGAGCCTATTGTAAAAGCTCAGGTGGTTAGGGGATGTAAAAGATTGGGCCTCGTGATTGGGGACTCCACAGGTAAGGGGACGGATAGGAGAGTCGGAAGTAATGGTAGGGACTCAGGGCTGGTGTGTTGCCTCCCAGGGGCTGGGGTCCGGGATGTTTCAGAGAGGGTGTTCAGGACTCTTAAGGGTGAGGGGGATCAACCCCAAGTCATAGTTCATGTGGGGACGCATGACATAGGGAGGTTAAGAGAAGGGGATATTAAGCAGAAATTTATGGAGTTGGGGTGGAAACTTAAGGCCAAGTCAGACAGAGTGGTTATCTCGGGACTCTTGCCTGTGCCACGGGATAGTTTAGAGAGGAATAGAGAGAGGGAAAGTTTGAACTCGTGGCTGAGAGGATGGTGCAGGAGGGAGGGGTTCAGGTACTTGAGCAATTGGGGCTCATTCTGGGGAAGGTGGGACCTCTATAAGAGTGATGGTCTACACCTGAATCAGAGGGGAACCAATATCTTGGGGGGAAAATTTGCGAAGGCTATGCAGGGGGGTTTAAACTGATTCGGGGGGGGGTGGGATCCTGAGTAGAGGGGGTGAAAGTGAGGGGGGCATAGTTGGGGACTGCAATGCACGGCATCGTGGGGCTGGGGTGGAGCAGGGTTTGAAATGTGTATACTTTAATGCGAGGAGTATTCGCAATAAAGTGGATGAACTTGCAGCGTGGATCAGTACCTGGGACTTTGATGTTGTGGCCATTTCAGAGACATGGATAGAGCAGGGTCAGGAATGGTTGTTGCAGGTCCCGAGGTTAAAATGCTTTAGTCGGAGTAGAGAAGGAGGTAGAAGGGGTGGAGGGGTAGCATTATTAGTCAAGGATTGTATCACGGTGTCAGAGAGGCAGTTTGATGAGGACTTGTCTGTTGAGGTAGTATGGGCTGAGGTTAGAAATAGGAGAGGAGAGGTCACCCTGTTGAGAGTCTTTTATAGACCTCCTAAAAGTTCTAGAGAGGTTGAGGAAAGGATTGCGGAGACGATCCTGGTTAGGAGTGAAAGTAATAGGGTAATTGTTATGGGGGACTTTAACTTTACTAATATTGATTGGAATAGCTATAGCTCTAGCTCGTTAGAGGGGTCAGTTTTTGTACAAAGCGTGCAGGAAGGTTTTTTGAGTCAGTATGTAGATAGGCCAACTAGAGGTGAGGCTATATTGGATTTGGTGCTGGGAAATGAACCAGACCAGGTGCTAGACTTGGAAGTTGGGGTGCATTTTGGTGATAGTGACCACAATTCGGTTACGTTCACCTTAGTGATGGAAAGGGATAGGCATGAGCCTCGGGTCAGTAGTTTTAGCTGGGGGAAGGGTAATTATGAGGCTATTAGGAGAGAATTAGGAAGCATAGGTTGGACTAGGAGACTACAGGGTCTCGGAACGTCCGAAATGTGGAGTTTTTTCAAGGAGCAGCTACTGCGAGTCCTTGATGTGCATGTCCCTGTCAGGCAAGGAGGAATTGGTCGAGCTAGGGAACCGTGGTGCACTAGGAAAGTTGATTCGCTGGCTAAAAAGAGAAAGGAGTCTTATGTCTGGATGAGACTTGAGGGCTCGGGTAGTGCACTAGAAAGCTTTAGATTGGCTAGGAGGGAGATGAAGAGAGAGTTAAGAATGGCTAAAAGAGGACATGAGAAGACTTTGGCTGATAGGATTAAGGAGAATCCTAAGGCGTTCTATAGATATGTTAAGAACAAAAGGTTGGTTAGGGCAAGATTAGGGCCAGTTAGAGACAGCAGTGGGAATTTATGTGTGGAACCGGAAGAGATTGGTGAGGCATTGAACCAATATTTCTCTTCGGTGTTCACGCAGGGGGACATAAATGTAGCTGTGGAGAACACTGAGTTACAGGGTTGTAAACTGGACAGTATTGCAGTTGACAAGGAGGATGTGCTAGATATTCTTGAGGGTTTGAAAATAGATAAGTCCCCTGGGCCGGATGGGATTTACCCTAGGATTCTCTGGGCGGCAAGGGAGGCGATTGCAGAGCCTCTGGCTCTGATCTTCAGGTCGTTGTTGGTCACCGGTATAGTGCCAGAAGATTGGAGGTTAGCGAATGTTGTCCCATTGTTTAAGAAGGGGAACAGAGACTTCCCCGGGAATTATAGACCGGTGAGTCTTACTTCTGTTGTGGGCAAAGTTTTAGAAAAAATTATTAGGGATAGGATTTATAGTTATTTGGAGAGTAATGAAATGATTAGAGATAGTCAGCATGGTTTTGTGGAGAATAGGTCGTGCCTTACTAACCTTATTGAGTTTTTTGAGAAAGTGACCAAAGAGGTGGATGGGGGTAAGGCAGTTGACGTGGTGTATATGGACTTTAGTAAGGCGTTTGATAAGGTTCACCATGGAAGGCTTCTGCAGAAAATGCAGATGTATGGGATTGAGGGTGATCTAGGAAATTGGATTAGGAATTGGCTGGTGGATAGGAGACAGAGGGTGGTGGTTGATGGTAAGTATTCGACATGGAGTTCAGTTACGAGTGGTGTGCCTCAGGGATCTGTTTTGGGGCCACTGCTGTTTGTAATTTTTATAAATGATCTGGATGAGGGTATAGTTGGGTGGATTAGTAAATTTGCTGATGACACCAAAGTCGGAGGTGTGGTAGATAGTGAGGAAGGGTATCTTAGTCTACAGGGAGACTTGGACAGGTTGCAGAGCTGGGCCGAGAGGTGGAGGATGGAGTTTAATGCGGAAAAGTGTGAGGTAATTCACTTTGGCAGGAATAACGGATGTGTAGAGTATAGGGCTAACGGTAGGACTCTGAACAGCGTTGATGAACAGAGGGATCTAGGTGTATGTGTACATAGATCCCTGAAAGTTGGGAATCAAGTAGATAGGGTTGTTAGGAAGGCATACGGTGTCTTGGCGTTTATTGGTAGGGGGATTGAATTTAGGAGCCGCAGCGTCATGTTGCAACTGTACACAACTCTGGTGCGGCCGCACTTGGAGTATTGTGTGCAGTTCTGGTCCCCACATTATAGGAAGGATGTGGAGGCTTTGGAGAGGGTGCAGAGGAGGTTTACCAGGATGTTGCCTGGTATGGAGGGGAGGTCCTATGAGGAGAGACTGAGGGATTTGAGGTTGTTTTCGTTAGAAAGAAGGCGGCTAAGAGGGGATCTTATTGAAACATATAAGATGATTAGAGGTTTGGATAGGGTGGACAGTGATAGCCTTTTTCCTTGGATGGAGAAATCTAGCACGAGGGGACATAGCTTTAAATTAAGGGGGGGTAGTTATAGGACGGATGTCAGGGGTAGGTTCTTTACCCAGAGGGTGGTGAGGGATTGGAATGCCCTGCCTGCTGCAGCTGTAAATGCGCCTAGTTTGGGGGCATTTAAGAGATCCGTGGATAGGTTTATGGATGGAAAGGGTTTGGTTTAGGTTAGAGGGTCATTGTTTTTTAACTGGTCGGCGCAACATCGTGGGCCGAAGGGCCTGTTCTGCGCTGTAATGTTCCATGTTCTATGTTCTATGTGGAGAGACAGATCGATCCTGCCCTATAGACTGCTTAAAGGGACCATTCCCCTGTACTGACCCTTACCCCGAGGCTGTTCCGGCACCATCCTGAACTGCCCCTTACTCCTGAGGCTGTTACAGCACCGCCCTGCACTACCCCTTATCTCTTGGGCTTTTACAGCACCGTCCTATAATGTCCTTACCTCTGAGGCTGTTACAGCACCGTCCTGTAATGTCCTCACCTCTGGGGCTTTTACAGCACTGTCCTGTACTGACCTGTACTGTACTGTACTTTATGGGGTATTTATATTTATTTAACAGTTCTGTTATGTAGTAATTAGATCCTTAGTTACACGGCCCTTGAACATATTAAGATATTTTGAACCAAGCCTGTACTGCCCATACAGTTAGATAAATAGATTGTATATTGCATCTCCCTCAATGGGGATAGAATAAGAAGTCTCACAACACCAGGTTAACATCCAACAGATTTATTTGGAATCATGAGCTTTTGGAGCACTGCTTGTTCATCAAGTGAGATGTGAGATGCAAGATGGAGAGGTGAGGTCACAAACGGGGCATATATAGAAAAAGACCCAATTGCAAGACAATGGTTGGAATGTGAGTCTTTTCAGGTAATCTTGCCTCTTCTTTGGACACAGGTGAGGTCCCAGAGGATTGGAGGATAGAACATAGAACATAGAACATTACAGCGCAGAACAGGCCCTTCGGCCCACGATGTTGCGCCGACCAGTTAAAAAACAATGACCCTCTAACCTAAACCAATCCCTTTTCGTCCATAAACCTATCCACGGATCTCTTAAACGCCCCCAAACTAGGCGCATTTACAACCGCAGCAGGCAGGGCATTCCAATCCCTCACCACCCTCTGGGTAAAGAACCTACCCCTGACATCCGTCCTATAACTACCCCCCCTTAATTTAAAGCCATAGTGAATGTGGTACCGTTGTTTAAGAAAGGTAGTAGGGATAACCCAGGTAATTATAGGCTGGTGAGCTTGATGTCAGTGGTAGGGAAGTTGTTGGAGAGGTTTCTTCGAGATAGGATGTATATGCATTCAGAACATAGCAATCTGATTAGTGACAGGCAACATGGCTTTGTAAAGGGGAGGTCGTGCCTTACAAATCTGGTAGAATTTTTTGAGGAGGTGACAAAAACGGTCGATGAAGGGCGAGCTGTTGATGTCGTCTATATGGATTTCAGTAAGGCGTTTGACAAAGTCCCTCATGGTAGGTTGGTGAAAAAGGTTAAGACTTATGGGATACAAGGACAGGTGGCTAGATGGATTGAGAACTGGCTTGGCCACAGGAGACAGAGGGTAGCAGTGGAAGGGTCTTTTTCTAGCTGGAGGTCTGTGACTAGTGGTGTTCTGCAGGGCTCTGTACTGGGACCTCTGCTATTTGTGATATATATAAATGATTTGGAAGAGGGAGTAACTGGTGTGATCAGCAAGTTTGCGGATGACACAAAGATGGCTGGACTTGCTGATAGTGATGAGCAGTGTCGGACAATACAACAGGATATAGATAAGTTGGGCGGTGAAGTAGCAGATGGAATTTAATCCAGATAAATGCGGGGTGATGCAGTTTGGAAGAAATAATGTAGGGGGGAGTTATACAATAAATGGTAGGACCATTAAGAGTATAGAAACACAGAGGGACCTAGGTGTGCAAGTTCACAAGTCCTTGAAGGTGGCAGTACAGGTGGAGAAGGTGGTGAAGAAGGTTTATGGTATGCTTGCTTTTATAGGAAGGGGTATAGAGTATAAAAGTTGGTGCCTAAGGTTGCAGTTGTATAGAACGTTGGTTAGACCACATTTGGAGTACTGTGTCCAGTTCTGGTCGCCGCACTACCGGAAGGATGTGGAGGCCTTGGGGAGAGTGCAGGGGAGGTTTACCAGGATGCTGCCTGATATGGAAAGTCTTAGCTATGAGGTGAGATTGGGCAAATTGGGGTTGTTCTCCTTGGAAAGACGGAGAATGAGGGGAGACCTAATAGAGGTGTATAAGATTATGAAGGGTATAGATAGAGTGAACAGTGGGAAGCTTTTTCCCAGGTTGGATGCGAAAATCATGAAGGGTCACGGGCTTCAGGTTAGAGGGGCGAGGTATAATTCAGGTGTCAGAGGGAGGGTTTTCATGCAGAGGGTTGTGGGGGCCTGGAACGGACTGCCAAGTAGGGTGGTGGAGGCAGGCACGCTCGAGTTGTTTAAGGGTTACCTAGATAGGCACATGAGCAAGAGCCTCAGGATGTTCCTGGGAATCAATAGCTATGCTATTTGACTTGAATAGTGTGACTTTGAATAGTGTGGATGAACAGAGGGATCTAGGTGTGTGTGTACATAGATCCCTGAAAGTTGGGAATCAAGTAGATAAGGTTGTCAAGAAGGCGTACGGTGTCTTGGCGTTTATTGGTAGGGGGATTGAATTTAGGAGTCGCAGTGTAATGTTGCAACTGTACACTACTCTAGTGCGGCCGCACTTGGAGTACTGTGTGCAGTTCTGGTCCCCGCATTACAAGAAGGATGTGGAGGCGTTGGAGAGGGTGCAGAGGAGGTTTACTAGGATGTTGCCTGGTATGGAGGGGAGGTCCTATGAGGAGAGACTGAGGGATCTAGGGTTGTTTTCGTTGGAAAGAAGGCGGCTAAGAGGGGATCTTATTGAAACATATAAGATGATTAGAGGTTTAGATAGGGTGGATAGTGATAGCCTTTTTCCTCGGATGGAGAAAGCTAGCACGAGGGGGCATGGCTTTAAATTAAGGGGGGGTAGCTACAGGACGGATGTCAGGGGTAGGTTCTTTACCCAGCGGGTGGTGAGGGATTGGAATGCCCTGCCTGCTGCAGTTGTAAATGCGTCTAGTTTGGGGGCGTTTAAGAGATCTCTGGATAGGTTTATGGACGAAATGGGATTGGTATAGGCTAGTGGGTCATTGTTTTTGTAACTGGTCGGCGCAACATCGTGGGCCGAAGGGCCTGTTCTGCGCTGTAATGTTCTATGTTCTATGTTCTATGCCGTCCAGCATATTTTATGGCTCACCTGTCTCTTATGCTACTGGGGATCTTCCATGAATATCTGTATAGGCATTTTTATTTATTGATGTCTCTTTTATTACATCCACAGGCGATTCAGTCCGCCTTGTTGGCCATACGCGCAGTGGGTCGTGCAAGGGCTACTCTTGGATGTTGCTTCGAGAGTTGGCCAGTGTACGCTTAAACTGGACCAATTGACGGGCAACACGACAGCTCAGTGACTATCACTGTTTGCTGTGCAGATACAGGGACCCGGGTCGGGTCTCCGACTTGGATCGGCGTTTGTGGGAGTTTGCACATTCTCCCCGTGCTTGCGTGGGTTTTCTCCGGGTGCTCCGGTTTCCTCCCACACCCCAAAAATGTACTGTTAGGCTGATTGGTGTTAATCAATTATCCCTATTAGACCTCCCTTAATCTGGTGCACATATAATTCTCTAAATTTGCACCCCTTTATTGTGGAGTCCCTGACATGTAGACAAAAGTCGTAGGTAGAAGAAGGATTGGAATGAGGCACTCACTGAGTGATAAAATGGTCAGTGCGGGCTTGGAGGGCCAAAGGGCCTGTTTCCTATGCTCTGTTGTTCTTTGTTCTTTGTAATCAAGTCTTTCCAGGTGCAGATAATGTGAGAGAGGGTTAAACACAGGTTAAAGATGTGTGAATTGTCTCAGGTGAGGACAGTTAATAGGATTTTACAAGCTCAGGCCTTCACCGCTGAAACTCTCTGCGAGTCTGTTCAGCTGTCAGAGACAGAGCTGTTCCAATACTCTCAGGCCAAATAGTGGGGGTTACAGTTAGTGTGCCACAGGCAGCATAGCGGCACAGTGGTTAGCATTGCTGCCTCACAGAGGCAGGGACCCAGGCTCGATTCCCGGCTTGGGTCACTGTATGTGGAGTTTGCACGGTTCCCACCATGTTTGCATGGGTTTCCTCCCACACTCTGAAAGATGTGCTGCTACGGTGCATTAACCCGAGCATGCACCAGAATGTGGCGACTAGGGTAATTTCATTGTACTGTTAATATAAGCCTTACCTGTGACTAATAAATAAACTTCAAAAACTTTTAAAATGAACCCAAGATCCTGGTTGAGGCCGCCCTCATGTGTGCGGGACTTGGTTATCAGTTTCTGCTAGGCGATTATGCATTGTTGTGTGTCTTGAAGATTGCCTTGGAGAACGCTTATCCAAAGATCAGAGGCTGAACATACTTGACTGCTGAAGTGTTCCCCAATAGGAAGAGAACATTCCTACCTGGTGATTGTCGAGCGGTTGTTGTAACGTCTGCATGGTCTCCCCAAAGTACCATGCCTCTGCACACCCTTTCCAGCAGCGTTTCAGGTAGATAACGTTGGCCAAGTTGCATGAGTAACCTGGTGTTGTGAGACTTCTTACTGCGCCTATCCCAGTCCAATGCCAACATCTCCACATCAATGGAGGTATGTACATCTTTTCTGCATAACCCCTAATCCTAACCCAGCTTTGCGACTCCCCCCCACCCCCCCAAACAGTGTGCAATGTCCAGGGACTGTTGTTCTCCCTATGGGATTACAATGGTATTGTTTTAATTGGACAATGGTGGAGGCAGAGGACATTAGTAGGGTGTTAAACAAATATTTGATATCTATCTTCACCCATGAGAATGAGGAGCAGAACTTGGTGAGAGAGACAGTGAGGCCCTAGAGAAAATTATCATAGGGAGCGACAAGGTATTGGAGGTATTGGCAGACTTACAAGTGGACAGATCGCCAGGTCAGGATAATTTGTGTTCCAGGCTGTTATGGGAGGCAAAGGAAGAAATTGCATGGGCTCTGACACAAATTTTAAATTTCTTCCAGACCACCAGGAGGTGCCAGAGGACTGGAGAACAGCTAATGTGATCCCACTATTTAAGAAAGGTTATAGAGACAAGCCAGGGTGCTACAAACCAATGAGTCTCACATCTGTGGTTGGAAAACTACTGGCGAAGATTCTGAAGAACAGAATCTATCTCCATTTGGAGAGGCAAGGTTTGATCAGGGATAGTCAGCAAGGTTTTGTCACAGGGAGGTCATACCTGACAAATTTGAGTGAATTTTTTGAGCATGTAACCAGGTGTGTGGATGGGGGTAGTGCGGTTGATGTAGTTTACATGGATTTCAGCAAAGCCTTAGACAAAGTCCAACGTGGGAGAATTAATAAGCAAATGCATATGTCATACAGGATGCTCTGACAAGGTGAATTCATAATTGGCTTAGTGGTAGCAGAGAGGGTGGAGACAAATGGCTGCTTTAATGACTGGAGACCAATGACTAGTGGTACCACAGGATCCATACTCGCCCCTATTCTTTGTCATTTATAAATGGCATAGATGACTATGTTTTGTGTGTGTGTATGTGTGTGTGTGTGTGTGTGTGTTGGGGGAGTGGGGAGGCGGCGGGTAGGATCAGTAAGTTTGCCAATGTCACAAAGTTTGGCCAGGCGGTTAACAATGAGATTAAGTGTCTGGGTTACAGGAAGATATAGATGAAATGGTTACATGGGAGGATAAGTGGCAAATGGCATTTAACCCTGAAAAGTGTGAGGTGATGCACTTTGGAAGGAATAATTTGACAAGGAAGGATGCTATGAGAGGTCTGACACTGGGAAGGTTTGAAGAACAAGGGAACTTGGCATGTTTGTCCATAGACCTCTGAAGGTGGAAAGGCAATTTAATAAGGTGATGAAAAAGGCATGTGGCACATTCGTGTTTATCAATCAGGTATAGATTACAAAAGCATGGAAGTCATGATGCATAGAACTTTGGTGAGGTCACATCTGGAATACTGTGTGCAGTTCTGGTCACCACATTATAGGAAGAACGTGAACACACTGCAGGGGGTATAGAGGAGATTCACCAGGATTCTGCCTGGGAAGGAACATTCAAGTTATGAAGGGAGGTTGAATAGGCTTGGGTTGTTTTTGTTGGAGCAGAGAAGACTGAGGGGTGATTGAGGTGTTCAAGATTATGAGGGGCATGGACAGAGGGGATAGGGAGCAGTTATTTCCCTTAGCTCAAGGGTCAGTTATGAGGGAATACAAGTTAAAAGTGCGGGGTGGGAGGTTTAGGGGGATCTGAGGAAAAACCTTTTTACCAGAGGGTGGTGACGGTCTGGAATGCGCTGCCTGGGAGGGTGGTGGAGGTGGGATGCCTCATATCCTTTAAAAAATACCTGGATGAGTACTTGGCATGTCGTAACATTCAAGGCTATGGGCCAAGTGCTGGCAAGTGTGATTAGAGGGGTAGGTCAGAGCCTCTCATGTGTGGGTGCAGACATGATAGGCCAAAGGGCCTCTTCTGAACTGTGGTATTCTATGATTCTATGAATATTATAGAAGTTTTATTCTGTATCTAATTTAGTAATGGGAATTCTGTTGGGGGGGGTGTTATTTTTGTTTACCTGTAGTCACTGGAGTCAGTGTTGCTTTTAATCTTAAATTGTAATTAGCACACTCCCAGATTTCCACACAATTTATAAAGATTAATCCTTGCAATGAATCATGGGGCTGAAATTTCAGACTCTAGAAAATGAAAAGATTCAACCAGTTCCAAACTAAAAACAAGATGTCTGTTTCTCACAAATAATGCATTTTTATTTGGAAATAATTTTCCCAATTCTTATATTTAGAATCTGAAAATGTAGAACAACAGAAATCACGAACATCAGCTTTAAATAAAATATATTTTCAGCAAATACAGCTTTCCAGATTAAATGCCAATTATCTAACTTTTAACAAGAAATTCTTAAGAATTGATACATCCACAGATGGGGTGATACGATGGGGTGATCATTGTTCTCCAGAGCAGTGTACTTGGTGGCTGTGGTGAGTGATTGAATAAGTGAATTTACGCTCGTTTTTTTTCTCTATTTCCGGTTTGCCAAAATCTGCCTACGTATCTGATCACCCAACAGCCAATGGGAGATAGAGGAACAGATATGCAGGCAGATTTTGGCAAGGTGTAAAGGTAACAGGGCTGTTGTGGTGGGAGATTTTAACTTCCCCTAGATTTATTGGGCCTCACTTAGTGCTAGGGGCGTGGATGGGACAGAGTTTGTAAGGAGCATTCAGGAAGGCTTCTTGAAACAGTATGTAGATAGTCCAACTAGAGAAGGGGCTGTACTGGACCTGGTATTGGGGAATGAGCCCAGCCAGGTGGTTGACGTTTCAGTAGGGGAGCAGTTCAGGGACAGTGACCACAATTCAGTAAGATTTAAGGTACTGATGAATAAAGATGAGTGCAGTCCTCAAGTGAAGGTGCTAAATTGGGGGAAGATTAATTATAATAATATTAGGCAGCAACTGGAAAATGTAAATTTGGGCTAATATTTGAGGGCAAATCAACATCTGGCGTGTGGGAGGCTTTCAAGTGTAAATTGATAGGAATTCAGGACTGGCACATTTCTGTAAGGATGAAGGATTAGTATGGCAAGTTTCAGGAACTTTGGATAATGAGAGATATTGTGAGTCTAGTCAAAGAGAAAAAGGAAACATTTGTCAAGGCTGGAGGCTGAGAACACACGAAGCAAGTGTGGAATACAAGTAGAAAGAAATCTAAGCAAGGTGTAAGGAGGGCTAAAAGATGTCACGAAAAGATATTCGCCAGCAGGATTAAGGAAAATCCCAAGGCTTTTTATGCATATATAAAGAGCAAGAGGATAGCCAGAGAGACAGTTGACCCACTCATGGACAGGGGAGGGAATCAATGCATGTAGCCAATGGAAATGAGTGAGGTATTAAATGAGTACTTTGCGTCAGTGTTCACCAAAGAGGAGGACTTGGTGGATGATGAGTCTGGGTAAGGGTCATGTTGAGATCAAAAAGGAGGAGATTTTGAGGTTCTTGAGAAACATTAAGGTAGACAAGGCCCCAGGTACTGATGGGATATACCCCACAATACTGAGAAAGGCAAGGGAGGAAATTGCTGGGGCCTTGAGAAAAATCTTTGTATCCTCACTGGCTACAGGAGGAGGTCCCAGAGGAGTGGAGAATAGCCAATGTTGTTCCTTTGTTTAAGAAGGGGGCAAGAATAATCCAGGTAATTGCAGGCCAGTGAGCCTTACGTCAGTGATAGGGAAATTATTAGAGACCATTCTTCAAATCAGGATTTATTCCCACTTGGAAATAAGTGGATGTATTAGTGAGAAGCAACATGATTTTGCGAAGGGAGGTCGTATCTCACAAACTTGATTGAGTTTTTTGAGGAAGACAATTGATGAGGATAGGGCAGTTGATGTTGTCTACATGGACTTCAGTAAGACCTTCACAAAGTTCCTCATGGCAGCCTGGTACAGAAGATGAAGTCGCACAGGATCAGCTGTGAGCTGGCAAGATGGATAGAACTGGCTTGATCATAGAAGACAGAGGGTAGCAGTGGAAGGGTGCGTTTCTGAATGGAGGACTGTGATAAGTGGTGTTCCTCAGGGATTAGTGCTGGGACCTTTGCTGTTCATAATATATATAAATGATTTGAGGAAAATGTAACTGGTTTGATTAGTAAATTTGCAGATGACACAAAGGTTGGTGCATTTGCAGGTAGTGATGAGACCATCAGAGGATACAGCAGGATATAGATCAGTTGGAGACTTGGGCAGAGAGATGGCAGATGGAGTTTAATCCAGATAAATGTGAGGTAATGCATTTTGGAAGGTCTAATGCAGATAGGAAATATACAGTAAATGGCAGGACACTTAAGTGTATTGTTAGACAGAGGGATCTGGATGTACAGGTATACAGGCCACTGAAAGTGGCATTGCAGGTGGAGAAGGTAGTCAAGAAGGCAATGGCATGCTTGCCTTCATCAGCTGTGGCACTGAGTTTAAAAATTGGCAAGTCATGTTGCAGCTTTACAGAACTTCAGTTAGGCCGCATTTGGAATATAGTGTCCAATTCTGGTTGCCACACTGCCAGAAGGATGTGGAGACTTTGGAGAGGGCACAGTGGAGTTGATGTTGTCTACATGGATGTTAGCAAGGCCTTTGATAAGATACCGCATGGTAGGTTATTGCATAAAGTTAAATCTCACAGGATCCAGGGTGAGATATCTAAATGGATACAAAATTGGCTTCTTAACAGAAGCCAGAGGATGGTTATAGAGGGTTGTTTTTCCAAACTGGAGGCCTGTGACCAGTGGTGTGCCTCAGGGATCAGTGCTGGGCCCACTGTTATTTGTCATTTATATTAATGACTTGGATGAGAATATAGGGGGCATGATTAGTAAGTTTGCAGATGACACCAAGATTGGTGGCATAGTGGACAGTGAGTACGGTTATCTTCAATTGCAGTGGGATCTTGATCAATTGGGCCAGTGGGCTGACAAATGGCAAATGGAGTTTAATTTAGACAAATGCGAGGTGATACATTTTATTAGATTGAACCAGGGCAGGACTTACTCAGTTAATGGTAGGGTGCTGGGGAGAGTTAAAGAACAAAGAGATCTAGGGGTACCTGTTCATAGCTCCTTGAAAGTGGAGTCACAGGTGGACAGAGTGGTGAAGAAGGCATTCGGCATGCTTGGTTTCATCGGTCAGAACATTGAATACAGGAGTTGGGACGTCTTGTTGAAGTTGTACAAGACATTGGTAAGGCCACACTTGGAATACTGTGTACAGTTCTGGTCACCCTATTATAGAAACGATATTATTAAACTAGAAAGAGTGCAGAAAAGATTTACTAGGATGCTACTGGGACTTGTTGGATTGAGTTATAAGGAGAGGCTGAATAGACTGGGACATTTTTCTCTGGAACTTAGGAGGCTGAGGAGTGACCTTACAGGGGTCTACAAAATAATGAGGGGCATAGACAAGGTAGATAGTCAATATCTTTTCCCAAAAGTAGGAGAATCTAAAATTAGAGGGCATAGGTTTAAGATGAGAGAGGAGAGATACAAAAGTGTCCAGAGGGGCAATTTTTTCACACAGAGCGTGGTGAGTGTCTGGAACAAGCTGCCAGAAGTATTAGTGGAGGTGGGTACAATTTTATCTTTTATAAAACATTTAGATAGTTACGTGGGTACAATGGGTATAGAGGGATGTGGGCCAAATGCAGGCAATTGGGATTAGCTTAGGGGATTTTAAAAAAGGGCAGCATGGACTAGTTGGGCCGAAGGGACTGTTTCCATGCTGTAAACCTCTATGACACAGAAATGATTTACCAGGATGTTGCCTGGTATGAAGGGTGTTAGATATGAGGAGAGGTTGGAGAAACTTGGTTTGTTCTCACTGGAGCGACAGAGGTTGAGGGGCAACCTGCTAGAAGTCTACAAGATTATAAGGGATTTACCAGGAAAGTGGATGAAGGGAAAGCGGTGGATGTTGTCTACCTGGATTTTAGCAAGGCTTTTGATAAGGTCCCTCATGGGAGGTTAGTTAGGAAGGTTCAGTCGCTAGGTATACATGGAGAGGTAGTAAATTGGATCAGACACTGGCTCAGTGAAAGAAGCCAGTGAGTGGTAGTGGAGGATTGCTTCTCTGAGTGGAGGCCTGTGACTAGTGGAGTGCCACAGGGATCAGTGCTGGGTCCATTATTGCTTGTCATCTATATCAATGATCTGGATGATAATGTGGTAAATTGGATCAGCAAAGACTGGAGGTGTAGTGGACAGTGAGGAAGGTTTTCAAAGCTTGCAGAGGGATTTGGACCAACTAGAAAAATGGGCTGAAAAATGGCAAACAGAATTTGACACAGACAAATGTGAGATATTGCACTTTGGAAGGATAAACCAAAGTAGAACGTACAGGCTAAATAGTAGACTTTGAAGAGTGCAGTTGAACAGAGGGATCTGGGAATCCAGGTACAGAATTCCCTAAAAGTGACATCACAGGTGGATAGGGTTGTAAAGAGTGCTTTTGGTACATTGGCCTTTATAAATCAGAGTATCAAGTATAAAAGTTGGAGTGTTACGGTAAGGTTATATAAGGCATTGGTGAGGCCGAATTTAGAGTATTGTGTACGGTTTTGGTCACCTAGTTACAGGAAGGATGTAAATAAGGTTGAAAGAATGCAGAGAAGGTTCACAAGGATGTTGCCGGGCCTTGAGAAACTGAGTTACAGAGAGGGATTGAATAGGTTAGGACTTTTTCCCTGGAACATAGAAGAATGAGGGGAGATTTGATAGGGGTGTATAAGATTTTGATGGGTATAGATAGAGTGATTGCAGGCAGGCTTTTTCCACTGAGGCTGGGGGAGAAAAAAACCAGAGGACATGGGTTAAGGGTGAAAGGAGAAAAGTTTAAAGGGAATACTGGGGGGGTGGATTCTTCATTAGCTGCCGGATAAAGTGGCAAATGCGGGGTCACTTTTAACAGCTAAGAAAAACATGGACGGGTTCATGGATGAGAGGGGTGTGGAGGGATAAGGTCCAAGTGCAGGTCAGTGGGACTAGGCAACAAATGGTTCGGCACAGACAAGAAGGGCCAAAAGGCCTGTTTCTGAGCTGTAATTTTCTACGGTTCTATGGAGGGGCATAGACAGAATGGATAGTCAGAAGCTTTTTCCCAGGGTGGAAGAGTAAATTACTAGGGCGCATAAGTTTAAGGTGCAAAGGGCAAGGTTTAAGGGAAATGTACAAGGCAGGTTTTTTACAGAGGGTGGTGGGTGCCTGGAACTTGCTGCCAGGGGAGGTAGTGACTTTTAAGGGGTGTCTTGACAAATACGTGAATAGGATGGGAATAGAGGGATTATGGTCCCTGGAAGGGTAAGGCTTTTAGTCCAGTCAGGCAGCGTAGTCAGTGCAGGCTTGGAGGGCCGAAGGGCCTGTTCCTGTGCTGTGATTTTCTTTGTTCTTTTTCAAACAGCCTCGTAGACAGAGATGAACTTCTCCCCAAACCCTACAAACAAAAGGACTCATTATGTCCCCCAGAATCCAACACAACCAACCCCCTCGTCGGGCCCCCCATAACACTACACGTACCCAAACATGGGATCCTGAGTAAAGGGGGTGAAAGTGAGGGGGGCATAGATGGGGACTGCAATGCACGGCATCGTGGGGCTGGGGTGGAGCAGGGTTTGAAATGCGTATACTTTAATGCGAGGAGTATTCGCAATAAAGTGGATGAACTTGCAGCGTGGATCAGTACCTGGGACTTTGATGTTGTGGCCATTTCAGAGACATGGATAGAGCAGGGTCAGGAATGGTTGTTGCAGGTTCTGGGGTTCAAATGCTTTAGTCGGAGTAGAGAAGGAGGTAGAAGGGGGGGAGGGGTAGCATTATTGGTCAAGGACTGTATCAGTGTCAGAGAGGAAGTTTGATGAGGACTTGTCTGTTGAGGTAGTATGGGCGGAGATTAGAAATAGGAGAGGAGAGGTCACCCTGTTGGGAGTCTTTTATAGACCTCCTAAAAGTTCTAGAGAGGTTGAGGAAAGGATTGCGGAGACGATCCTGGTTAGGAGTGAAAGTAATAGGGTAATTGTTATGGGGGACTTTAACTTTACTAATATTGATTGGAATTGCTATAGCTCTAGCTGGTTAGAGGGGTCAGTTTTTGTACAAAGCGTGCAGGAGGGTTTTTTGAGTTAGTATGTAGATAGGCCAACTAGAGGTGAGGCTATATTGGATTTGGTGCTGGGAAATGAGCCAGACCAGGTGCTAGACTTGGAAGTTGGTGTGCATTTTGGTGATAGTGACCACAATTCGGTTACGTTCACCTTAGTGATGGAAAGGGATAGGCATGAACCTCGGGCCAGTAGTTTTAGCTGGGGGAAGGGTAATTATGAGGCCATTAGGAGAGAATTAGGAAGCATAGGTTGGACTAGGAGATTACAGGGACTGGGAACGTCCGAAATGTGGAGTTTTTTCAAGGAGCAGCTACTGCGAGTCCGTGATAGGTATGTCCCTGTCAGGCAAGGAGGAATTGGTAGGGCTAGGGAACCGTGGTGCACTAAAAAAGTTGATTCGTTGGTTAAAAAGGAAAAGGAGGCTTATGTTCGGATGAGACTTGAGGGCTCGGGTAGTGCACTAGAAAACTTTAGATTGGCTAGGAGGGAGTTGAAGAGTGAGTTAAGAAGGGCTAAAAGAGGACATGAGAAGACTTTGGCTGATAGGATTAAGGAGAATCCTAAGGCGTTCTATAGGTATGTCAAGAACAGAAGGTTGGTTGGGGCAAGATTAGGGCCAGTTATAGACAGCAGAGGGAAGTTATGTGTGGAACCAAAAGAGATTGGAGAGGCATTGAACCAATATTTCTCTTCGGTGTTCACGCAGGGGGACAAGAATATAGCTGAGGAGGACACTGGGTTGCAGGGGAGTAGAATAGACAGTATTCCAGTTGATAAGGAGGATGTGCTGGATATTCTTGAGGGTTTGAAAATAGATAAGTCCCCTGGTCCGGATGGGATTTACCCTAGGATTCTCTGGGAGGCAAGAGAGGTGATTGCAGAGCCTCTGGCTCTGATCTTCAGGTCATCGTTGGCCTCTGGTATAGTACTGGAAGATTGGAGGTTAGCGAATGTTGTCCCATTGTTTAAGAAGGGGAACAGAGACTTCCCCGGGAATTATAGACCGGTGAGTCTCACTTCTCTTGTGGGAAAGGTTTTAGAAAAAATTATTAGGGATAGGATTTATAGTTATTTGGAGAGTAATGAATTGATTGGAGATAGTCAGCATGGTTTTGTAGCGGGTAGGTCGTGCCTTACTAACCTTATTGAGTTTTTTGAGAAAGTGACCAAAGAGGTGGATGGGGGTAAGGCAGTTGACGTGGTATATATGGATTTTAGTAAGGCGTTTGATAAGGTTCACCATGGTAGGCTGCTGCAGAAAATGCAGATGTATGGGATTGAGGGTAATCTAGGAAATTGGATCAGGAATTGGCTAGCAGATAGGAGACAGAGGGTGGTGGTTGATGGTAAATATTCGACATGGAGTTCGGTTACGAGTGGTGTGCCTCAGGGATCTGTTTTGGGGCCACTGCTGTTTGTAATTTTTATTAATGATCTGGATGAGGGTATAGTTGGGTGGATTAGTAAATTTGCTGATGACACCAAAGTCGGAGGTGTGGTAGATAGTGAGGAAGGGTGTCATAGTTTGCAGGAAGACTTGGACAGGTTGCAGAGCTGGGCCGAGAGGTGGCGGATGGAGTTTAATGCGGAGAAGTGTGAGGTAATCCACTTTGGTAGGAATAACAGATGTGTTGAGTATAGGGCTAACGGGAGGACTTTGAATAGTGTGGATGAACAGAGGGATCTAGGTGTATGTGTACATAGATCCCTGAAAGTTGGGAATCAAGTAGATAGGGTTGTTAAGAAGGCATACGGTGTCTTGGCGTTTATTGGTAGGGGGATTGAATTTAGGATTCGCAGCGTCATGTTGCAACTGTACACAACTCTGGTGCGGCCGCACTTGGAGTATTGTGTGCAGTTCTGGTCCCCACATTATAGGAAGGATGTGGAGGCTTTGGAGAGGGTGCAGAGGAGGTTTACCAGGATGTTGCCTGGTATGGAGGGGAGGTCCTATGAGGAGAGACTGAGGGATTTGGGGTTGTTTTCACTGGAAAGAAGGCGGCTAAGAGGGGATCTTATTGAAACATATAAGATGATTAGAGGTTTAGATAGGGTGGACAGTGATAGCCTTTTTCCTCGGATGGAGAAAGCTAGCACGAGGGGGCATGGCTTTAAATTAAGGGGGGGTAGTTATAGGACAGATGTCAGGGGTAGGTTCTTTACCCAGAGGGTGGTGAGGGATTGGAATGCCCTGCCTGCTGCAGTTGTAAATGCGCCTAGTTTGGGGGCGTTTAAGAGATCCGTGGATAGGTTTATGGACGAAAAGGGATTGGTTTAGGTTAGTGGGTCATTGTTTTTTAACTGGTCGGCGCAACATCATGGGCCGAAGGGCCTGTTCTGCGCTGTAATGTTCTATGTTCTATGTTCAAACCTATCAAAAAGCCTCAGAAATAAAATCCCTCTACCAAAACCAACACCATTACCAAAGGCTCCCCAACAACCCCTCCTTGATCCTCCCACTGGCTCCCTGAATCAATGAGAGAAACCAGGAAGCCACTTCTTTCCCTTACCCCTAACGCCCCACCACACACCAACATACATAAGAACAGAAGGCATCCAGACCTGGAGACCTATCCACCTCCAGCACTACCCCAGAGGGACCAAGAATCCAAAGAACAAAGAAAAGTACAGCACAGGAACAGGCCCTTTGGCCCTCCAAGCCTGCGCCAATAATGATAACTGCCTGAACTAAAACGCCGGCAACTCCACATCATGACTACCACCAACACCGCAAACTGCCAGCTCAAAATGTAGAGGATCTCCAAACAGATTACATATATCGACAGACATCAAATTTCTACAAAGATGCAAGAAGACAGACAAGATACTGAAAAGACTTACAGATCATGAACACACTCAGGTCAACCTATAACACAGACTATGCTGAGAGACTTTGTCATTGTATCTTTCTCACACTCCCCAACCCCCTCATACACCAGCTCTTCAGTAAAAGCTGCATCCTGGAAACCAAGATAGGATACATATTCTCAACTTGTGCTCATGATGCAGACCAGCTGCGAAACACTGCCAAGCAGATGAGACAACGGAACTACGCCGTGCACACCAAGAACAGGAAACTTGAGAAACTCGGCATCACCACCGACAGCAACCAAGCCTCCCCCGGTACCACAGTAGAGAACAGTATCACTGCAGGGAAATCCATTGTCAACTTGTTGGACTACACACTTCAACCAGATGAAATCAAAGTTCTCAGCCAAGGGCTCAATTTTTACCCCACCACCAAAATGGACCCCATCAGTCTCGCAGCAGACACAGAGGAATTCATCTGGTGAATGAGGCTGTGGGAGTTTTTCCACAAACCCCAAGAGGTCAATAGCAAAAACAATGAGACAGCCAATGAACCAGAACAGCCGACAGAGAGATCCACGGTGCAGCAACCAAAGAGGAAAGAACATAACATAAGAACATAAGAAATAGGAGCAGGAGTAGGCCATCTAGCCCTTCGAGCCTGCCCCGCCATTCAATAAGATCATGGCTGATCTGTCGTGGCTCAGTTCCACCTTCCCGCCCTCTCCCCATAACCCTTAATCCCCTCTCTTATCAAAAACCAATCAACCCACGTCTTAAATATATTCAGCGAAGCAGCCTCCACCACTTCAACGGGCAGAGAATTCCAGAGATTCACCACCCTTTGAGTGAAGAAGTTCCTCCTCAACTCTGATCTAAACCGTACCCCGCCCCCCCCTTATTTTGAGGCTGTGCCCTCTAGTCCTGCTATCCTTTCTAAGCGGGAAGAATCTCTCTACCTCTAGCCTATCCATCCCCTTCATTATCTTATATGTCTCAATAAGATCCCCCCTCATCCTTCTAAACTCCAGCGAGTACAGACTCAGTCTATTCAATCTCTCCTCATAGTTCAACCCCCTCATCTCCGGTATCAGCCTAGTGAACCTCCTCTGCACTCCCTCCAAGGCCAAAATATCCTTGCGTAAGTGCGGCGACCAAAACTGCACACAGTACTCCAGCTGTGGCCTCACCAGTACCCTGTATAAGATGATGAATGGGATGGATAGGATAGAGGTGGAGAGGCTCTTCCCGCTCAGAAAGGACAGTAGGACTAGAGGGCACAGCCTCAAGATAAAGGGGGGGCAGTTTAGAACGGAGTTGAGGAGGAACTTCTTCACTCAAAGGGTGGTGAATCTCTGGAATTCTCTGCCCGTTGAAGTGGTGGAGGCTGCCTCGCTCAATATTTTTAAGACGCGGGTTGATAGGTTTTTGATAGGCAAGGGGATTAAGGGTTATGGGGAGAGGGCGGGAATGTGGAACTGAGACACGACAGATCAGCCATGATCTTATTGAATGGCGGGGCAGGCTCGAGGGGCTAGATGGCCTACTCCTGCTCC
Source organism: Carcharhinus amblyrhynchos (assembly GCF_965287045.1). NCBI lineage: Eukaryota > Metazoa > Chordata > Chondrichthyes > Carcharhiniformes > Carcharhinidae > Carcharhinus > Carcharhinus amblyrhynchos. The sequence goes on along the minus strand of NC_137334.1, from coordinate 97,533,101 downwards.
CATTTCTTATGTACAGTTGCAGCAAAACCTCCCTGCTTTTATATTCTATCCCCCTTGCTATAAATTCCATTTGCCTTCTTGATCACCTGCTGCACCTGCAGACTGAGTTTTTGCAATTCGTGCACAAGGACCCCCCAGGTCCCTCTGTACCGTAGCACGCTGCAACTTTTTGCCATTTAAGTAATATTCCATCCTACTATTATTTCTTCCAAAGTGGATAACCTCACATTTGCTAACATTGTACTCCATCTGCCAGGTCCTCGCCCACTCGCTCAGCCTATCCAGATCTGTCTGCAGACTTTCCACACCCTCCGCACAATTTGCTTTTCCACTCATCTTCATGTCATCAGCAAATTTCGTTACCCTACACTCAGCCCCCTCCTCCAGATCGTCTACATAAATGGTAAACAGTTGAGGCCCCAGCACCCTTCCCTGCGGCACTCCACTTGTCACCAACTGCCAACCAGAATAGCACCCATTGATACCAACTCTCTGCTTCCTGTTAGATAACCAATCCTCTATCCACGCTAACACCTTACCCCCAACTCCGTGTACCCTAACCTTCTGCAGCAACCTTTTGTGAGGCACCTTATCGAACGCCTTCTAGAAATCTAAAAACACCACATCCACCGGTTCCCCTCTGTCTCCCGCACTAATCACATCTTCATAAAAATCCAGTAAATTCGTCAAACACAACTTCCCCTTCACGAATCCATGCTGCGTCTGCTTGTTCAAACCATTCTTTTCTAGGTGCCTTGCTATTTCTTCTTTGATGATGGATTCTAGCATTTTCCCAACTATGGACATTAAGCTAACCGGCCTGTAGTTACCCGCCTTTTGTCTACTTCCTTTTTTAAACAGTGGCGTAACATTAGCTGTTTTCCAATCAGCCGGCACTTCCCCAGAGTCCAGCGAATTTTGATAAATAATTACTAACGCATCTGCTATTACTTCTGCCATTTCTTTCAGAACCCTGGGATGCATTCCATCCGGCCCCAGGGACTTGTCTACCTTCAGTCCCATTAGTCTACCAAGCACTACCACTTTAGTAACAGTAATTGTATTAAGGACCTCATCTCCTACCAACCTTCTATCTTTAATATTCAGTAAGCTATTTGTGTCCTCCTCCATGAAGACCAACACAAAAAACTCATTTACAGTCTCAACCATTTCCTTGTTTCCCACCATTAAATCCCACCTCTCGTCCTCCAAGGATCCAACATTCACTCTAGCCGCTCTCTTCTTCTTTATATATTTGTGAAAACTTTTACTTTTTTTATATTTAGAGCTAGTTTTGTTTCATACCCTATCTTTCCTTTCTTTATCACTTTCTTAGTCATTCTTTGTTGTTTTTAAATCTTTCCCAATCTTCTAATTCCCCACTATTTTTACCTGCTCTGTACGCATCGGTTTTTAATTTAATACTCTCCTTTATTTCCTTCGATATCCATGGGTGATTATCCTTTTTCTTACAGTCCTTTTTTATCACCGGAATATATTTTTGCTGAGTACTGAAAAAGATCTCCTTAAAAATCCTCCACTGTTCCTCAGCTATCCTACCAACCAGTCTGCACTCCCAGTCTACATTAGCCAATTCCGCCCTCATCTTATCATACTCCCCTCTATTCAAACAGAGGACACAGGTTTGGGACTTTACTTTCTCACCCTCCATCTGTATCAGAAATTCAACCATATTGTGATCACTCGTCCCAAGAGGATCCCTCACAAGAAGATCCCTAATTCTACCTGCCTCGTTACACAGTACCAGATCTAAGGTAACTCGCTCCCTCGTAGGTTCTGTAACATACTGTTCAAGGAAACTATCCCGACAGCATTCTAAGAACTCTTCCTCAAGTCCACTGCGTCCGACTTGAGTCGACCAATCAATACGCAGGTTAAAATCCCCCATGATTATCGCCTTTCCGTTTTTGCTTGTTTATAGCCCGCCCCACCTCAACGTTATTATTTGGGGGCCTATAGACCACACCCACCAGTGACTTTCTCCCCTTACTATTCCTTATCTCCACTCACAACGATTCCACGTTTTGCTCTTTGGAGTCTATATTGTCTCTCACTACTGCCCTGATATTATTCTTTATAACAGAGCTACCCCACCTCCTTTTTCTTCCTGTCTATCCTTCCTAAATGTCTGATACCCCTGGATATTCAGTTCCCTGTCCCGGTCACCCTGCAACCACGTTTCTGTAATGGCCACCAGATCATACCCATTTGTGCTGCTTTGTGCCATCAGCTCATTCACTTTGTTTCGAATGCTTCGTGCATTCAGGTAAAGTGTTTTTATGCCAGCCTTTACCTGGACCTCTCTCGTGCCCTCTACTCCTTTAATTAGTGGAATGTCCTCAACATTAACCAGCACTCGTACCCTCTCTTTTACTTTTGATTTTGTAATTCCCCATACCCCTGCACCCTCCCCCCGACTAATGAGTTTAAAGCCCTATCTACAGCCCTTGTTATACGATTTGCCAGGACTCTGGTCCCAGCACATTTCAGACGAAGACCATCCCATCTGAACAGGTCCCATCTGCCCCAATACTGGTGCCAACGCCCCATGAATTCAAACCCATTCCTCCAACACCAATCCTTGAGCCACACATTCACCTCCTTAATCCTATTGACCCTGCTCCAATTCGCGTGTGGTTCAGGTAGTAATCCAGAAATTACCACCTTGTTGGATCTGCTTTTTAATTTGGTTCCTAGCTTTTCATACTCCCTCTGCAGATCCTTAGTTCCTGTTTTGCCTATGTCATTGGCACCTACATGAACCACGACAACTGGATTCTTACCCTCCCACTCCAAGTTCCTCTGCAGCCCAGATGAGACATCCTGGACCCGAGCACCAGGCAGGCAACACAACCTTCGGGATTCTCTATCCTGGTCATAAAGAAGTGTCTATGCCCCTAACTACACAATCCCCAATTACCACTACATTTCTCTTTACTTCCTCCACTTCAACCGCTCCCTGCATCACCGTGGGCAGTTTGCTCATCCACCTTGCAGTCCTCGTTCTTGTCCACACTGGGAGCAAGAATCTCAAACCTGTTGTGCAGATTCAGGGGCTGAGGCTCTTGGGACTCCACCTCCTGTATCTGACTCCCCACCTTCCTCCCCCGACTCCTCACCTTCCTCCCCCAACTCCCCACCTCGCCCGCAGCTACCCCCTCTTGTTCCTGACCCCCATCTGAGTTAGTTAGTCTAGGGAGGTGTGACTTTCTCCTGAAACACATTATCAGGTCACTCCCTCTCCCTGATGTGTTGCAGTGTCTGAAGCTCAGAGTTCAGCTTGTCTACTTTGAGCAGGAGCTCCTCAAGCAACCAGCACTTACTGCAGATATGTTCACTGGGAATCATCTTGGGGTCCACCAGCTCCCACATCATGCAGAAACAGCACATCACATGTCCCTCCATCCCAATTACCTAGTTTAAGTTAGTCCCAATTAAGATTTAAACTTACCTTGCCTCGCCCTTTTTGCCTAAGCCCAATGAGCCTCACAGCTCAGTCTGCTCCCTGCTCACTCCGCTGCCCACAGTAACGTGCGGCCTTCATTTTATACTTCGTGCGCTTAAAAAACCCTTCCCAGCATACCCCTGCAGCCCACTTCCGTTTAAAGTTTATCAGCCACACTCCCAAGGCAGCCCTGAACATCACTCAAGCACAACACAACACAATCTGTGCTGTCAACCACAACATTGTCATCAAACCAGCAGACAAAGGAGGGGCCATCATCATACTGAACAGGATGGATTATTGCAAAGAAGTGTACCGACAACTGAACAACGAGGAACACTACAGACAGTTACCCACAGATCCAATCAAAGAACACACCCGTCAACTCAACAGACTGATCAAGACCTTTGATCCGGACCTTCAGAGCACCCTCCGTGCTCTCATCCTACATCTCTACTGCCTCCTGAAGATACACAAGGTCAACACACCCGGCCATCCCATCATATCAGGCAATGGGACTCTTTTTGAGAACCTCTCTGGCTACATCGAGGGCATGATCTGGAGGAGGGAACCGAGTGTAGAGTGTCGAAATTTGCTGATGACACCAAGATTGGGGGAACGGCAAATTGTGCGGAGGGTGTGGAGAGTCTGCAGAAGGATCTAGATAGGCTGGGCGAATGGGCCAGGAAATGGCAAATGGAATTTAATGTTGGCAAGTGTGAGGTGGTCCACTTTGGTAGGAAGAATGGTAGGAAGGACTATTACTTACGGGGCGAAAAACTGCAGCAGGCGACGGTGCAGAGGGACCTCGGGGTCCTTGTGCATGAGTCGCAAAAACCCAGCTTGCAGGTGCAGCAGGTGGTCAGGAAGGCGAATGGGATGCTGGCCTTCATAGCGAAGGGGATTGAATATAAAAGTAGGGAGGTCTTGCTGCAGCTGTATAGGGCGTTGGTGAGGCCGCAGCTGGAGTACTGTGTGCAGTTTTGGGCGCCGCACCTGCGCAAAGATATTTTGGCCTTGGACGGAGTGCAGAGGAGGTTTACTAGGCTGATACCGGAGTTGAGGGGGTTGAGCTATGAGGAGAGGCTGAATAAACTGGGCTTGTACTCGTTAGAGTTTAGAAGAATGAGGGGAGATCTCATTGAGACGTATAAGATGACGAATGGGATGGATAGGATAGAGGTGGAAAGACTCTTCCCGCTCAAAAAAGACAGTAGGACTAGGGGGCACAGCCTCAAGATAAAAGGGGGGCGGTTTAGAATGGAGTTGAGGAGGAACTTCTTCACTCAAAGGGTGGTGAATCTCTGGAATTCTCTGCCCGTTGAAGTGGTGGAGGCTGCCTCGCTAAATATTTTTAAGACGCGGGTTGATGGGTTTTTGATAGGAGAGGGGATTAAGGGTTATGGGGAGAGGGCGGGAAAGTGGAACTGAGCAGTGACAGATCAGCCATGATCTTATTGAATGGCGGGGCAGGCTCGAAGGGCTGGATGGCCTACTCCTGCTCCTATTTCTTATGTTCTTATGTTCTTATGCATCCTGAGACTGTTTGTATAAAGAATCCTCAGCTTCTGTTGCGACACTGCGGTCAAATTTTTCAAACTGTGTCCATAAGTTTAAGGGTGGTCAAATAAATGGCAGGGTCCATGGGAGGCGTGTCAGCTGTGTAAGGTGAAATATGTGGGAGTTCCTGGAGACACAGCATCTCCGGAGAGTCTACATCTGCACCAAATGTCTGGAGTTGCAGCGTTTGAGGGCCCGGGTTAGGCAACTGGAGCTGAGGCTGGAGGATTTATTTTTAGTGAGGGGAGAATGAGGCGATAATGAATAGGAACCAGATTCAAGAGGGGATCCCTGAGCCTAGGAGGGGGGATGGGTGGGTTACAGTTAGGAAGGGGAAAAAGAAGAGGAGTAATGTTCCAAAGGCCACCCCAGGGGGAGTCTCTCAAGATAGCAGGGGTAAGGCACCAACTGAGGTGGAAAGGGCACGAGGGGAAGAGGAAAATGCCTCCGAGGGAAGGAAGGGGGCTGGATGTGAGATAGTGGTGGGGGACGGGAGGGTTAGAGGGATTGATAGGCGGTTCTGTGGGCAAAAGCGGGAGTCCAGGATGGTGGTCTGCCTCCCTGGAGCAGGGGTACAGGATGTGTCGGAGAGGGTAGAGGGAATGTGGAAGGGCCAAGGGACCCAGGCGGATGTAATTATACATGTAGGAGAGAGGGACATAGGAAGGAAGAGTAGGGGGGAAATACGTAGGCAGTTCAGGGAGTTGGGGGCCAGGCTGAAGTGTAGGGCCTCCAGGGTGGTGATCTCTGGGCTGCTGCCAGTGCCCAGTAATAGCAGGGATAAGAATAATGAGATCCTGCAGCTGAATGTGTGGCTGAGGGATTGGTGCAGGACAGAGGGGTTTAGTTTTGTTGACCATTGGGAAGTCTTTGCAAGGGAACGGCACTTGTATAAGAGGGATAGGGAACATTTAAATGGGAAGGGTACACATATTTTAGCTGGGAGGTTGGCTGGAGTGTTTCGGCAGGGTTTAAACTAATATGGAGGGGGGGTGGGGAGGAGAGAGACAGCTCAGGCACTGGGAGTGGGAGTGAGTTGGGTGACAGGGGAGTCTAGATGATAGGAAAATCTCCCAGGAGAAAGAGGATCTGAGAGGGCCTGAGGGTCTTCAGTGCAACTGTTTTAACGCGAGGAGTGTGACAGGAAAGTCGGATGAACTTAGGGCCTTGAGGATCGCGAGGAATTTAGATGTGGTGGCAGTGACAGAGACGTGGTTAATGGAGGGGCAGGACTGGCAGCTAAATATTCCAGGGTATAAGTGTTTTAGGTGTGATAGGGGAGGGTTGAAAAGAGGAGGGGGAGTGGCACTCTTAGTTAGAGAGCAGATCACAGCGGTGCAGAGGGAGGATAACATGGCGGGGTTGGGAATTGAGTCTCTGTGGGTGGAGTTGAGGAATAGGAAGGGGGCCATTACTATGCTAGGAGTGTACTATAGGCCACCCGATAGCCTGCGGGCAGTGGAAGAGGGTATATGTAGGGACATTTTGGACATGTGTAGGAAGAACAGGGTTGTTGTAGTGGGAGATTTTAATCTCCCGGGGTGGATTGGAAGGTGCCTAGAGCTGGGGGTTCGGACAGGGAGGAATTCGTAAGATGTGTATTGGAAGGATCCTTGCAACAGTATGTAGATAGCCCGACTAGAGAGGGGGCGATACTGGATTTAGTTCTGGGAAATGAGCCGGGTCAGGTGGTTGAGGTTGCAGTAGGTGAACATGTGGCTAATAGTGACCACAACTCCGTCTACTTTAGGATACGAATGGAAAAAGATGAGTGCTGTCCTAAGGGGAGGGTGCTAAATTGGGGGAAGGCTAGATACAGCCGGATTAGGCAGGAGCTTAGGGATACAGACTGGGATAGGCTGTTGGAAGGCAAGACCACGTTAGGCACTGGGAGTCTTTCAAGGGAAAACTGCAATGGTGCAGGAAAGGCATGTGCCGGTTAGGAGGAAGGATAGGAAAGGTAGGATTAGAGAGCCGTGGATTACTAGAGATAGAGAAGACCTGGTTAGGAAGAAACGAGAGGCGTATGCCAGGTCTAAGCAGCTGGGAACAGAGAGAGCGTTGGAGGAATACAGAGAGAGTAGGAGAGATCTCAAAAGGGGAGTTAGGAAAGCAAAGAGGGGGCATGAGATGGCTTTGGCAGGTAGGATTAAGGAGAATCCAAAGGCGTTTTACTCCTATCTTAAGAGCAAAAGGGTGGCTAGGGGTAAAATCGGTCCTCTCAGGGACAGACGAGGGGAATTGTGCTTAGAGGCAGAGGGAATGGGGGAGATCCTGAATGAATACTTTGTGTTGGTATTCACGAAGGAGAGGGGCTTGATGTCTGGTCCGGTCATCGAGGGAGCAGTAGACCAATTGAAAGATCTATCGATTACAAGGGAAGAAGTGTTAGGGCTTTTAGATAGCGTTAAAATCGATAAATCTCCGGGGCCTGATGGCATTTATCCTAGGCTGCTTAGGGAGGCAAGGGATGAGATTGCTGGGCCTCTGACGCAAATCTTTGTCTCTTCTTTGGTCACAGGTGAGGTCCCAGAGGACTGGAGGATAGCGAACGTGGTACCGTTGTTTAAAAAGGGTAGGAGGGATAACCCGGGTAACTATAGGTTGGTGAGTTTAATGTCAGTGGTAGGCAAGTTGATGGAGAGGATTCTTAGGGATAGGATGTATGCGCACTTAGAGCATTGCGATCTGATTAAGGATACGCAGCATGGCTTTGTCTTGCCTTATGAATCTGGTAGAATTCTTTGAGGAGGTGACAAAAACGGTCGACGAAGGACGAGCTGTTGATGTCGTCTATATGGATTTCAGTAAGGTGTTTGACAAAGTCCATCATGGTAGGTTGGTAGAGAAGATTAAAGCTCATGGGATACGTGGCCAGGTATCTAGATGGGTAGAGAACTGGCTTGCAAAGAGGAGTCAGAGAGTAGTAGTGGAGGGGTCCTTTTCTAGCTGGAGGTCTGTCACTAGTGGTGTGCCGCAGGGCTCAGTACTGGGACCTCTTCTCTTTGTAGTGTATATAAATGATTTGGAAGAGGGAGTAAGTGGTGTGATCAGCAAATTTGCTGATGACACCAAGATGGCTGGATTGGCGGGCAGTGAGGAGCAGTGTCTGGCAATACAACGGGATATTGATAGGCTGGTATATTGGGCAGATACATGGCAAACGGAGTTTAATCCGGATAAATGTGAGGTGATGCATTTTGGCTGGAATAATGCAGGGGGGGAGTTATATGATAAAGGGTAAGCCCATAAGGGGTATAGACTCACAGCGAGACCTGGGGGTGCAAGTGCACAAGTCTTTGAAGGTGGCAGTGCAAGTGGAGAGTGTGGTGAAGAAAGCCTATGGTATGTTAGCCTTTATAGGAAGGGGTATAGAATATAAGAGCTGGAGTCTAATGTTGCAGTTGTACAGAACGTTGGTTGGGCCGCATTTAGAGTTCTGGTCGCCTTACTACTGGAAGGACGTGGAGAGTCTGGAGAGAGTGCAGAGGAGGTTTACCAGGATGTTGCCTGGTATGGAAGGACTGGGGTATGAGGAAAGAGTGAATAAATTGGGGCTCTTTTCCCTTGAAAGACAGCGACTGAGGGGGGATCTAATAGAGGTATATAAGATTATGAAGGGTATAGATAGAGTAAACAGAGGTAAGCTATTTCCTATGATAGAGACATGTAGGACAAGGGGCCATGGACTTAAGGTGAGGGGGGAGAGGTGTAACACAGATATTAGATGGAGGTTTTTCACACAGAGGGTAGTGGGGGTATGGAATGCTCTGCCAAGTAAGGTGGTGGAGGCAAACACGCTAGAGTCCTTTAAGAGTAACTTAGACAAGCACATGAGCGGGATGGAGATGGGTGGATATAGGAGATTGTTTTAAATAAGGGTCATTAGCATTGGGGCGTCCCTGGTAAGGTAAATGGATATGGTACAATAATAATTTTGTTTTCTCTTTTCATTCACAGGTTTTAAGTCAGTCCGCCTTGTGTCCAACGAGGGGCATACTCGCGATGGGTCGTACTTGGGCTGCTCTTGGTTGTTCGAGATTGGCCTAGTGCTTCATGTCGTTAGTGTGTGCCTAAACTGGACCAGATACCGGGCAAGACGACAGCTCAGTGACTATCACTGTTTGCTGTGCAGACACATGGATTTGGGCCGGTGTCTGTGGGAGTTTGCGCATTCTCCCCGTGCTTGCGTGGGTTTTCTCCGGGTGCTCCGGTTTCCTCCCACACCCCAAAGATGTGCTGTTAGGCTGATTGGCAGTAATAAATTGTCCCTAAATTAGTTTCCCTCAATGTGGATGGCCATAAAACATTAGACAGGGGTCATGGGTGGAGAGGGGGACTGGTGGTGTTGAGATGGCGGCGTGGGCTCGTTGGACCAAAGGGCCTGTTTCCCAGGCTGTTTTTGTTCTTTGTTCTTTGATTTCTTACAGAAATTCAGCATGCCTGGAGAAGTTGAACCAGAACACTCCTCATCACAGTGGATGTCTCAGCACTTTACATCAGCATCCCCCACAATGATGGCATTGTCGCAACTGCCTCAGTACTCAATGCCGACAATTGCCAATCTCCAGATGCAATTCTACAACTCATTCGCTTCATCCTGGACCACAATGTATTTATCTTCAACAACCAGTTCTATATCTAGAAACAGGGAACAGCCATAGGGACCAAATTCGCATTTCAATAAGCCAACATCTTCATGCACAGGTTTGAACAAGACTTCTTCACCGCACAGGACCTTGAACCGACGCTATACACTAGATACATCGATGACATTTTTTTCCTTTGGACTCATGGGGAACAATCACTGAAACAACTATATGACATCATCAACAAGTTAATGAGAACATAAGAACATAAGTTCCATCCCACCATCTGATTCACCATGGACTATTCTCCGGAATCAATTGCATTCTTGGACACACGCATCTCCATCAAGGACAGTCACCTCAACACTTTACTGTACCACAAGCCCATGGATAACCTCATGATGCTCCACTTTTCCAGCTTCCACCCGAAATACGTTAAAGAAGCCATCCCCTACAGACAAGCCCTCTGTATACCCAAGATCTGCCCAGTTGAGGAGGAACACAACAGGCACCTACAGACGCTGAATGACACCCTTGTAAGAATGGAATACGGTGCCCGACTCATTGAGCGACAGTTCCAAAGCATCACAGTGAAAAACTGCACCGACCTCCTGAGAAGACAAACACGGGACATGACCGTCAGAATATACTTTGTCATCCAGTACTTCCCCGGAGCGGAGAAGCTACAACATCTTCTCTGGAACTTTCAACATGTCATCCATGCAGACGAACATTTCACCAAGGATATCCCCACACCTCCACTACTTGCCTTCAAACAACAGCGCAACCTCAGACCATTGTCCACAGCAAACTACCAGTGACCACGATACCACACAACTCTGCCACAGCAATCTCTGCAAGATGTGCCAGATCATCGACATGGATGCCATCATGTCATGTGAGAACACCATTCACCAGGTACACGGTACATACTCTTGCAACTCGGCCAAAGCTGTCTGCCTGATACGCTGCAGGAAAGGATGTCCTGAGGCGTGGTACATTGGGGAGACCATGCAGACAAAGGATGAATGAACACTGCTCAACAATCACCAGGCAGGAGTGTTCCCTTCCTGTTCCTCCAGCAGTCATGGGTATTCAGCCTCTGATCTTCGGGCAAGCGTTTTCCAAGGCGGCCTTCATGACACACGACAACATAGAATTGCTGAGCAGAAACTGATAGCCAAGTTCTGAACACATGAGGACAGCCTCAACTGGGATCTTGGGTTCATGTCACATTATCTGTAACCCCCACGACTTGCCTGGGCTTGCAAAATCTCACTAACTGTCCTGACTGGAGACAATACACATCTCTTTAACCTGTGCTTAACCCTCTCTCCACTCACATTGTCTGAACCTGTAAAGACTTGATTGCCTGTTAAGACTCGCATTCCAACCATTATCTTGAGTTTGTGTCTGCATATACCCTGTTTGTGAACAGAACTCCCACTCACCTGATGAAGGGGCAATGCTCCAAAAGCTCGTGCTATGAAATAAACCTGTTGGGCTTTAACCTGGTGTTAGTAAGACTACTAGAACATAGAACAATACAGCACAGTACAGGCCATTCAGCCCTCGATGTTGTGCCGCGCTTTGTCCGAAACTAAGATCAAGCTATCCCACTCCCTATCATTCTGGTGTGCTCCATGTGCCTATCCAATAACTGCATGAAAGTTCCTAAAGTGTCCGACTCCACTATCACAGCAGGCAGTCTATTCCACACCCCAACCAGACCTGGTCTCAATCTTCAGCAGCCCTAGGGTGAGTGAATATTTGTTCATCCACACAAAAATAAAGACTCTCAGATGGCATCCTAGACATGGTCCGCAAATCGATATAGCATCACCTTAATCAGTGGGGGTAATCCAAAATACATGGAAACCTTTTAAAAAGGTCAAAATAATCCACTTGGAAAAATGTAAACCCTTAAAACAAAAATATAAATCTGTAAGTTTTCAAGCAAGATATAAAATAGGGGACACACTGGCCACATGGCGACTCTGTACAATCCACAGGCAGGCCTAGGTAAAATACAAATCTTTAAATATTCAATTACCAGAAACAATTGAAGAAACCTGGACCAAGTTAGCTCGTTACAACTAACAAAAGGGCTGTCCCTTAAAAATGCAAATGTCTATACTCCCTGAGTCACCTGGAGCAATGGAAAGAATCCTGGACACAGGGTAACTTATCACCACGGACAAAAGAAACTCTCCTAAGAAGTGAACATAAGAACATAAGAAATAGGAGCAGGAGTAGGCCATCTAGCCCTTCGAGCCTGCCCTGCCATTCAATAAGATCATGGCTGATCTGTCGTGGCTCAGTTCCACTTTCCCGCCCTCTCCCCATAACCCTTAATCCCCTCTCTTATCAAAAACCCATCAACCCGCGTCTTAAAAATATTTAGCGAGGCAGCCTCCACCACTTCAACGGGCAGAGAATTCCAGAGATTCACCACCCTTTGAGTGAAGAAGTTCCTCCTGAACTCTGTTCTAAACTGCCCCCCCCTTATCTTGAGGCTGTGCCCTCTAGTCCTGTTGTGCTTTCTGAGCGGGAAGAATCTGTCTACCTCTACCCTATCCATCCCCTTCATAGTGCAACAACTAACCCCTGGAACACTTGAAATAATATTTGTGAAATCATTCATTTATGGACCAGCACAATGGCAGAGTGGTTAGCACTGCTGCCTCACAGCAACAGGGGTCTGGGCTGGATTCCCAACTTGGACTACTATCTGCGCGGAGGCTGCATGTTCTCCCCATGCCCGTGTAGGTTTCCTTCCACACTGGATTGGCTATGATAAATTCTCCCTTAGTGTACCCTTCCACAGTAACTTCATTACATTGTTAAAGTAAGCCAACTTGGGATACTAATTGGTGAATAAAGAAAGAAAGAAATGGTCAAAGAAGTCATCTTTGTACTGCCAACAAAAGTTATTGCCTCATGACAAACCTATAATCCATCCAGATAAATAAGATTGTCCCTACACCCCCTTGCTCTGACAACTAATGCCTCCACACCAATCCGATACATATTACCCAAATCCACACCACACCATCTCGCTCACCACAACATAGAACACCCAGTAATAAAAAGGTCACCCCCTCCCATCAGCTCCGGGAGCCCCCCCACTCTACCCAACCTAAAGACGCACACTGGAGGCAAAAGTGCCAAGACATGGGAAGACAACAAATCATCCTTCAACCCCGAACCTACCCACCATCATCCCTATCGAATGTAGATTGGGGGCGCAAGTTAGTTGGTAGGACGGCTGAGGAACAGCGGAAGATTTTTAAGGAGATCTTTTTCGGTGCTCAGCAGAAATATATTCCGATGGTAAAGAAGGAATGTAGGAGAAGGGATAACCAGCCGTGGTTATCGAAGGAAATAAAGGAGAGTATTAAATTAAAAGCTGATGCGTTCAGAGTGGCTAAAAGTAGTGGGCGATTAGAAGATTGGGAAAAATTTAAAAATCAACAAAGAATGACTAAGAAGGTGATAAAGAAAGGAAAGATAGACGATGAAGCTAAAGTAGCACTAAATATAAAAAAAGGACAGTAAAAGGTTTTACAAATATATAAAGAAGAGAAGGCTGGCTAGAGTGAATGTTGGACCCTTAGAGGATGAGAGGGGGGATTTAGTGGTGGGAGATGAGGAAATGGCTGAGGTTTTAAATAAGTTTTTTGCCTCGGTCTTCACGGAGGAGGACACGAATAGTTTGCCGGATCTTAAAGATAGAAGGATGGTAGGAGTTGAGGGCCTGAATGCGATTACTGTCACTGGGGAGGTAGTGCTTGATAGACTAGTGGGACTGAAGGTGGACAAGTCCCCAGGACCGGATGGAATGCATCCCAGGGTTCTGAAAGAAATGGCAGAGGTGATAGTGGATGCCTTAGTAAGTATTTATCAAAATTCACTGGACTCTGGGGAAGTGCTGGAAGATTGGAAAACGGCTAATGTTACGCTGCTGTTTAAAAAAGGGAGCAGACAAAAGGCAGGGAATTATAGACTGGTTAGTTTAACGTCTGTAGTTGGAAAAATGCTAGAATCCGTTGTCAAAGAAGAAATAGCGAGGCACCTAGAAAAGAATGGTTTGACCGAGCAGACGCAGCACGGATTCGTTAAGGGGAAGTCACGTTTGACAAATTTATTGGATTTCTATGAGGATGTGACTAGTGCGGTAGACAGAGGGGATCCGGTGGATGTGGTGTTTTTAGATTTCCAAAAGGCATTTGACAAGGTGCCTCATAAAAGGTTGCTACAGAAGGTTAGGGTGCATGGAGTTAGGGGTAAGGTGTTAGCGTGGATAGGGGATTGGCTGTCTAATAGGAAGCAGAGAGTTGGTATCAATGGGTGCTATTCTGATTGGCGGTTGGTGACTAGTGGAGTGCCGCAGGGATCGGTGCTGGGGCCTCAGCTATTTACCGTTTATATAGATGATCTGGAGGAGGGGGCTGAGTGTAGGGTGTCGAAATTTGCTGATGACACGAAGATGAGTGGAAAAGCGAATTGTGCGGAGGGTGTGGAATGTCTGCAGAGGGATCTGGATAGGCTGAGCGAGTGGGCGAGGACCTGGCAGGTGGAGTATAATGTTGGCAAGTGTGAGGTTATCCACTTTGGCAGAAATAATAGCAGGAGGGATTATTATTTAAAAGGCGAAAAGCTGCAGCATGCTACGGTGCAGAGGGACCTGGGGGTCCTTGTGCACGAGTCGCAAAATCCCTGTCTGCAGGTACAGCAGGTGATCAAGAAGGCGAATGGGATGCTAGCCTTTGTAGCGAGGGGGATAGAATATAAAAGCAGGGAGGTCTTGCTGCAACTGTACAGGGCACTGGTGAGGCCGCAGCTGGAGTACTGTGTGCAGTTTTGGTCGCCGCACTTGCGCAAGGATATATTGGCCTTGGAGGGAGTGCAGGGGAGGTTCACTAGGCTGATACCGGAAATGAGGGGGTTGGCCTATGAAGAGAGACTAAATAGACTGGGTCTGTACTCATTGGAGTTTAGAAGGATGAGGGGGGATCTTATAGAGACGTATAAGATAATGAAGGGGATGGATAGGGTAGAGGTAGAGAGATTCTTCCCGCTTAGAAAGGATAGCAGGACTAGAGGGCACAGCCTCAAGATAAGGGGGGAGCAGTTTAGATCAGAGTTAAGGAGGAACTTCTTCATAAGAACATAAGAACATAAGAAATAGGAGCAGGAGTAGGCCATCTAGCCCCTCGAGCCTGCCCCGCCATTCAATAAGATCATGGCTGATCTGAAGTGGCTCAGTTCCACTTTCCCACTTTCTCCCCATAACCCTTAATTCCCTTGCCTACCAAAAACCCATCAACCCGCATCTTAAATATATTTAGCGAGGCAGCCTCCACCACTTCAACGGGCAGAGAATTCCAGAGATTCACCACACTTTGAGTGAAGAAGTTCCTTCTCAACTCCGTTCTAAACCGCTCCCCCCTTATCTTGAGGCTGTGCCCTCTAGTCCTACTGTCCTTTCTGAGTGGGAAGAACCTCTCCACCTCTACCCTATCCATCCCATTCATCATCTTATATGTCTCAATGAGATCTCCCCTCATCCTTCTAAACTCTAACGAGTACAAGCCCAGTCTATTCAGCCTCTCCTCATAGCTCAACCCCCTCAACTCTGGTATCAGCCTAGTAAACTTCCTCTGCACTCCCTCCAAGGCCAAAATATCCTTGCGCAAGTGCGGCAACCAAAACTGCACACAGTACTCCAGCTGCGGCCTCACCAGTGCCCTGTACAGTTGCAGCAAGACCTCCCTACTTTTGTATTCAATCCCCCTCGCTATGAAGGCCAGCATCCCATTTGCCTTCCTGACCACCTGCTGCACCTGCAGGCTGGGTTTTTGCGACTCATGCACAAGGACCCCCAGGTCCCTCTGCACCGTCGCATGCTGCAGTTTTTCGCCCTGTAAGTAGTAGTCCTTCCTACCATTATTCCTACCAAAGTGGACAACCTCACACTTGCCAACATTGTATTCCATCTGTCAGGTCCTCGCCCACTCGCTCAGCCTATCTGCAGGCTTTCCACACCCTCCGCACAATTTGCTGTTCCACTTATCTTTGTGTCATCAGCAAATTTCGACACCTTACACTCGGTTCCCTCCTCCAGATCATCTATATAAATGGTAAATAGCTGAGGCCCCAGCACCGACCTCTGGGGCACTCCACTAGTCACCAACCGCCAATCTGAATAGCACCCATTGACCCCCACTCTCTGCCTCCTATTTGACAGCCAATCCTCTATCCACGCTAACACCCTACCCCCAACCCCATGCCCCCTAACCTTCTGTAACAACCTTTTGTGCGGCACCTTATCAAACGCCTTCTGAAAATCGAGAAACACCACATCCACTGGTTCCCCTCTATCCACCGCACTAGACACATTCTCATAGAATTCCAATAAATTTGTCAGACACGACTTTCCCTTAACGAAACCGTGCTGCGTCTGCTCTATCAAACAATTCTTCTCAAGGTGCCTCGCTATTTTCTCTTTGATTACTGATTCAAGCATTTTTCCTACAACAGATGTTAAACTAACCGGCCTATAATTCCCTGCCTTTTGCCTGCTACCCTTTTTAAACAGCGGCGTAACATTAGCCGTTTTCCAATCTTCCGGCACTTCCCTGGAATCCAGCGAGGTTTGGAAAATAGTCACCAAGGCATCCACTATCACCTCTGCCATTTCCTTCAGAACCCTTGGATGCATTCCATCCGGTCCGGGGGACTTGTCCACCATCAGTCCCTCTAGTCTGTCGAGCACTGCCTCTCTAGTAACAATGATCTCATTCAGGCCCTCCACTCCTCCCACCTTTCCATCGCTAACACCCGGCAAACTATTCGCGTCCTCCTCCGTGAAGACCGAAACAAAAAAGTTATTCAAGGCCTCAGCCATTTCCTCATCCCCCACCACTAAATCCCCCCTCTCATCCTCTAAGGGTCCAACATTCACCCTAGCCAGCCTTCTCCTTTTTAAATATTTATAAAAACTCTTATTATCCTTTTTTATATTTAGCGCTAGCCTAGATTCATAGTTTATCCTTCCTTTCTTTATCAGCTTCTTCATCATTCTTTGTTGACATTTAAACCTCTCCCAATCCTCTTCTCGCCCACTACTCTTAGCTACTCTAAACGCATCAGCTTTTAATTTAATACTCTCCTTTATCTCCTTCGTTATCCACGGCTGATTATCTCTTCTCCTACGATCCTTTTTTACCATTGGAATAAATTTCTGCTGAGCACCAAGAAAGACCTCCTTAAAGATCCTCCACTGTTCCTCAGCAGGCCTACCTCTCAATCTGTGCCCCCAATCTACATTCGCCAATTCCTCTCTCATCCTATCACTCAGAGGGTGGTGAATCTCTGGAATTCTCTGCCCGTTGAAGTGGTGGAGTCTACCTCGCTGAATGTATTTAAGTCATGGGTAGATAGGTTTTTGACAGACAAGGGGATTAAGGGTTATGGGGGGAGAGTGGGAAAGTGGAACTGATCCACTTCAGATCAGCCATGATCTTATTGAATGGCGGGGCAGGCTCGAAGGGTTAGATGGCCTACTCCTGCTCCTATTCCTTATGTTCTTATGTTCTATCAGGCAACCCCAGGACGTTTCCCCCACTGCTAGGCTGCCCCTCCCCCTCCCCACCGTAGCCCACATTTCAGGCCCTACCCACCCCCCAACCACTGAGAAAACCGAAGTCTGACACAGCAATAGACACAAAGCCTCTCCAGCCAGGAAATACCCCCCAAAAAACTCTTCAATATACATGCTATCTCAACATCCACCCCAATTCCCAGAAACACATAAACCCCCAGCCTAACAGCTCCCTTCCCCTAACACACACCACCTCAAGAACTACTTCCCTGAACCACCTAAAATATGGCAGAGCCAGACCATAACCCTGTTTGCCTCTTTTCTCCACCCCCTCAAACCCCCTTCCCTGCCCCCACACGAAGATAACCCCCTCCATTCACCATCCCGCACAAGAAAGAACTAACAGGAGTAATAACATATTAAAAAGAGAAAGGCCCAGGAGACAAGCAGGCAGCAAGCCACAAGGGCAAAGCGTCACAGGGAGCAAAAAGGGTTGGACATGAGCCAAAAGGAAAGTGGCAGAGCACGAAGAAAAGGGGACGTGTCGTCTCTCTGGCCCACCCCAAAAACTTAAACCCTTAACCCTTACCCTAACCCTAATGTATCGGTGTGTGAGGGCACTAGTGTGTGCCTCATGGGCAATAAATGTTTCAGAAACATCTTGATGGGAAAAAGAATCTTATGCAGCCCACATACAATTGTGCAGGTTTTAGAAGCAGGGAGATTGAAAGGGGATTCTGACGGAGGACATTCAAAATGGAAAGCAAATCTTTTGCCAGCAGATAAGCATGTAGAAATCAGCAGAGATATGAGAGAAAAACCCGCAGGAGGATTCACAGAGTGAAGAACAGAACTTGAGGTTTTATTACCTCAAGTGGAGAACATAGAACATAGAACATTACAGGGCAGAACAGGCCCTTCGGCCCATGATGTTGCGCCGACCAATTAAAAAACAATGACCCTCTAACCTAAACCAATCCCTTTTCATCCATAATCCTATCCACGGATCTCTTAAACGCCCCCAAACTAGGCGCATTTACAACTGCAGCAGGCAGGGCATTCCAATCCCTCACCACCCTCTGGGTAAAGAACCTACCCCTGACATCCGTCCTATAACTACCCCCCCTTAATTTAAAGCTATGCCCCCTCGTGCTAGCTTTCTCCATCCGAGGAAAAAGGCTATCACTGTCCACCCTATCTAAACCTCTAATCATCTTATATGTTTCAATAAGGTCCCCTCTTAGCCGCCTTCTTTCTAACGAAAACAACCTCAAATCCCTCAGTCTCTCCTCATAGGACCTCCCCTCCATACCAGGCAACATCCTGGTAAACCTCCTCTGCACCCTCTCCAAAGCCTCCACATCCTTCCTATAATGTGGGGACCAGAACTGCACACAATACTCCAAGTGCGGCCGCACCAGAGTTTTGTACAGTTGCAACATGATGTTGCGGCTCCTAAATTCAATCCCCCTACCAATAAACGCCAAGACACCGTATGCCTTCCTAACAACCTTATCTACTTGATTCCCAACTTTCAGGGATCTATGTACACATACACCTAGATCCCTCTGTTCATCAACACTATTCAGAGTCCTACCGTTAGCCCTATACTCTACACATCCGTTATTCCTGCCAAAGTGAATTACCTCACACTTTTCCACATTAAACTCCATCCTCCATCTCTCGGCCCAGCTCTGCAACTTGTCCAAGTCTCCCTGTAGACTAAGACACCCTTCCTCACTATCTACCACACCTCCGACTTTGGTGTCATCAGCAAATTTACTAATCCACCCAACTATACCCTCATCCAGATCATTTATAAAAATTACAAACAGCAGTGGCCCCAAAACAGATCCCTGAGGCACACCACTCGTAACTGAACTCCATGTCGAATACTTACCATCAACCACCACCCTCTGTCTCCTATCCGCCAGCCAATTCCTAATCCAATTTCCTAGATCACCCGCAATCCCATACATCTGCAATTTCTGCAGAAGCCTTCCATGGTGAACCTTATCAAACGCCTTACTAAAGTCCATATATACCACATCAACTACCTTACCCCCATCCACCTCTTTAGTCACTTTCTCAAAAAACTCAATAAGGTTAGTAAGGCACGACCTACCCGCTACAAAACCATGCTGACTATCTCTAATCAATTCATTACTCTCCAAATAACTATAAATCCTACCCCTAATAATTTTTTCTAAAACCTTGCCCACAACAGAAGTAAGACTCACCGGTCTATAATTCCCGGGGAAGTCTCTGTTCCCCTTCTTAAACAATGGGACAACATTCGCTAACCTCCAATCTTCTGGCACTATACCGGTGACCAACGACGACCTGAAGATCAGAGCCAGAGGCTCTGCAATCGCCTCCCTTGCCTCCCAGAGAATCCTAGGGTAAATCCCATCCGGCCCAGGGGACTTATCTATTTTCAAACCCTCAAGAATATCTAGCACATCCTCCTTATCAACTGCAATACTGTCCAGTTTACAACCCTGAAACCCAGTGTTCTCCACAGCTACATTTATGTCCCCCTGCGTGAACACCGAAGAGAAATATTGGTTCAATGCCTCTCCAATCTCTTCCGGTTCCACACATAAATTCCCACTGCTGTCTCTAACTGGCCTTAATCTTGCCCTAACCAACCTTTTGTTCTTAACATATCTATAGAATGCCTTAGGATTCTCCTTAATCCTATCAGCCAAAGTCTTCTCATGTCCTCTTTTAGCCCTTCTTAACTCTCTCTTTATCTCCCTCCTAGCCAATCTAAAGCTTTCTAGTGAACTACCTGAGCCCTCAAGTCTCATCCAGACATAAGCCTCCTTTTTCTTTTTAACCAGTGAATCAACTTTCCTAGCACACCACGGTTCCCTAGCTCGACCAATTCCTCCTTGCCTGACAGGGACATACATATCAAGGACTCGCCGTAGCTGCTCCTTGAAAAAACTCCACATTTCGGACGTTCCGAGACCCTGTAATCTCCTAGTCCAACCTATGCTTCCTAATTCTCTCCTAATAGCCTCATAATTACCCTTCCCCCAGCTAAAACTACTGACCCGAGGCTCATGCCTATCCCTTTCCATCACTAAGGTGAACGTAACCGAATTGTGGTCACTATCACCAAAATGCACCCCAACTTCCAAGTCTAGCACCTGGTCTGGCTCATTTCCCAGCACCAAATCCAATATAGCCTCACCTCTAGTTGGCCTATCTACATACTGAGTCAAGAAACCTTCCTGCATGCTCTGTACAAAAACTGACCCCTCTAATGAGCTAGAGCTATAGCTATTCCAATCAATATTAGTAAAGTTAAAGTCCCCCATAACAATTACCCTATTACTTTCACTCCTATCCCGGATCGTCTCTGCAATCCTTTCCTCAACCTCTCTAGAACTTTTAGGAGGTCTATAAAAGACTCCCAACAGGGTGACCTCTCCTCTCCTATTTCTAACCTCAGCCCATACTACCTCAACGGACAAGTCCTCATCAAACTTCCTCTCTGACACCGGTTCTGTAAATGAATATTGACAAGCAGCTGAGAGATACACAAAGAACATATTAAGATCATTATTTGAGAAGTATCAAAATGATTGTAAACTTAGCAGCTCTTGAGGGCGAAGGGACCTCCGGGAAGTGAGAGGCCATTAAAAGTGAAATTGCAAGAGTTCACAGAAACATAGAATATAGGAGCATGGGGACGACATTTGGCCATAGAAAATTACAACTCAGAAACAGGCCTTTTGGCCCTTCTTGTCTGTGCTGAACCATTTTTTGCCTCGTCCCACTGACCTGCACTTGAACTATATCCCTCCACACCCCTCTCATCAATGAACCCGTCCAAGTTTTTCTTAAATGTTAAAAGTGATCCCGCATTTACCACTTTATCCGGCAGCTCAGTCCACACTCCCACCACTCTCTGTGTGAAGAAACCCCCCTAATATTCCCTTTAAACTTTTCTCCTTTCACCCTTAACCCATGTCCTCTGGTTTTTTTCTCCCCCAGCCTCAGTGGAAAAAGCCTGCTTGCATTCATTCTATCTATACCCATCAAAATCTTATACACCCCTATCAAATCTCCCCTCATTCTTCTATGTTCCAGGGAAAAAGTCCTAACCTATTCAATCTCTCTCTGTAACTCAGTTTCTCAAGGCCCGGCAACATCCTCATGAACCTTCTCTGCACTCTTTCAACCTTATTTACATCCTTCCTGTAACTAGGTGACCAAAACTGTACACAATACTCTAAATTCGGCCTCACCAATGCCTTATATAACCTTACCGTAACACTCCAACTTTTATACTCGATACTCTGATTTATAAAGGCCAATGTTCCAAAAGCACTCTTTACGACCCTATCCACCTGTGACGTAACTTTTAGGGAATTCTGTACCTGGATTCCCAGATCCCTCTGTTCAACTGCACTCTTCAGAGTCCTACCATTTACCCTGTACGTTCTACTTTGGTTTGTCCTTCCAAAGTGCAATACCTCACATTTGTCTGCGTTAAATTCCATTTGCCATTTTTCAGCCCATTTTTCTAGTTGGTCCAAATCCCTCTGCAAGCTTTGAAAACCTTCCTCACTGTCCACTACACCTCCAATCTTTGTATCATCAGCAAATTTGCTGATCCAATTTACCACATTATCATCCAGATCATTGATATAGATGACAAATAACAACGGACCCATTGAGCCTGCTCTGCCATTCATCACCATAATGGCTCATTGTCCAACTCAATAGCTTAATCCTGATTTCTCCCAATACCCTTTGATCCCATTCATCCCAAGTGCTATATCTCGCCATCTCTTGAACGCATTCAATGTTTTGACATCAACTACTTCCTGTGGTAATGAATTACATCGGCTCACCACTCTTTCAGTGAAGCGATGTCTCCTCACCTCCATCCTAAATGGTCTACCCTGAATCCTCAGACTGTGACCCGAGGTTCTGGACTCCCCACCATTGGGAATATTCTCCCTGCATCCACCCTGTCTAGTCATAAGAACATAAGAACATAAGAAATAGGAGCAGGAGTAGGCCATCTAGCCCCTCGAGCCTGCCCCGCCATTCAATAAGATCATGGCTGATCTGTCGTGGCTCAGTTCCACTTTCCCGCCCTCTCCCCATAACCCTTAATCCCTTCTCTCATCAAAAACCCATCAACCCGCGTCTTAAAAATATTTAGCGAGGCAGCCTCCACCACTTCAACGGGCAGAGAATTCCAGAGATTCACCACCCTTTGAGTGAAGAAGTTCCTCCTCAACTCCGTTCTAAACCGCCTCCCCTTTATCTTGAGGCTGTGCCCCCTAGTCCTACTGTCTTTTTTGAGCGGGAAGAGTCTCTCCACCTCTATCCTATCCATCCCATTCATCATCTTATACGTCTCAATGAGATCTCCCCTCATTCTTCTAAACTCTAACGAGTACAAGCCTAGTTTATTCAGCCTCTCCTCATAGCTCAATCCCCTCAACTCCGGTATCAGCCTAGTAAACCTTCTCTGCACTCCCTCCAGGGCCAAAATATCCTTGTGCAGGTGCGGCGCCCAAAACTGCACACAGTACTCCAGCTGCAGCCTCACCAATGCCCTATACAGCTGCAGCAAGACCTCCCTACTTTTATATTCAATCCCCCTCGCTATGAAGGCCAGCATCCCATTCGCCTTCCTGACCACCTGCTGCACCTGCAAGCTGGGTTTTTGCGACTCATGCACAAGGACCCCGAGGTCCCTCTGCACCGTCGCCTGCTGCAGTTTTTCGCCACGTAAGTAATAGTCCTTCCTACCATTCTTCCTACCAAAGTGGACCACCTCACACTTGCCAACATTAAATTCCATTTGCCATTTCCTGGCCCATTCGCCCAGCCTATCTAGATCCTTCTGCAGACTCTCCACACCCTCCGCACAATTTGCCGTTCCCCCAATCTTGGTGTCATCAGCAAATTTCGACACCCTGCACTCGGTTCCCTCCTCCAGATCATCTATATAAATGGTAAATAGCTGAGGCCCCAGCACCGACCCCTGGGGCACCCCACTAGTCACCATCCGCCAATCCGAATAGCACCCATTGACCCCCACTCTCTGCCTCCTATTTGACAACCAATCCTCTATCCACGCTAACACCCTACCCCCAACTCCATGTCCCCTGACCTTTTGCAATAACCTCTTGTGAGGTACCTTGTCAAACGCCTTCTGAAAATCCAGAAAGACCACATCCACCGGCTCTCCTCTATCCACTGCCCTAGACACATCCTCATAGAACTCCAGTAAATTTGTCAGACACGACTTCCCTTTAATGAAACCGTGTTGCGTCCGCCCTATCAAGCAATTCCCTTCAAGATGCCTCGCAATTTCCTGCTTAATGATGGATTCTAACATTTTACCTACCACAGACGTTAAACTAACCGGCCTATAATTCCCCGCCTTTTGCCTGGCACCCTTCTTAAACAACGGCGTAACATTAGCCGTTTTCCAATCTTCCGGCACTTCCCCGGAATCCAGCGACCTCTGGAAAATAACCACCAAGGCATCCACTATCACCTCCGCCATTTCTTTCAGAACCCTCGGATGCATTCCATCCGGTCCTGGGGACTTGTCCAGTTAGAATTTTATAAGTCTCCATGAGATCACCCCTCTTTCATCTGAAAACAATCCTACCCTAATCAATAAACCTGGTAAACCTTTGCGCGAACATCCTTCCTTAGGAGACCAGAACTGCACACAACACGCTAGGTGTGGCCTCACTAAGGCCCTGTATAGTTGCAACATGTTTCTGCTCCTGTAGTGGAAACCTCTCAATAATGAAGGTCAACATGCCATTTGCCTTCTTCACCACCTGCTGCACCTGCATGCTTACCTTCAGTGACTGGTGCTCAAGGGCACCTAGGTCCCGTTGCACACTCCCCTCTCCCAATTTACAGCCACTCAGGTAGTGATCTGCCTTCTTGTTTTTGCTTCCAAACTGACACTTTGTGTCAGTGCCAGAGGAAGTAGATAATGCAACGGTGCATGAGGTCATCATTGCCGACATCAGAGCAGCTTTCCCAAGTCAAAATGGATCCATAATTGGCTCAGTGGTAGGACTGGTGTTGTTGATTTGTGCGACCCCAGTCCAGTACCAGCATCTCCGCATTATGGCTACCATCAACACTACAGTCCAATGCTGGCATCTCCACATCTTAGCGGTAGGAGACAGTGTGACAGATGGCTGCTTTAGTGACTGGAGGCCAGTGACCAATGGTGTACCACTGTGCTGGGCCCCCTATTGTTCATCATTTATGTAAATGACACAGATGACTATGTGGGGGGTAGGATCAGTAAGTTTGCCGATGACACAAAGATTGGCCAGGTGATTAACAGTGAGGTGTCTTGGGTTACAGGAAGATATAGATGAGATGGCCAAACAGGTGAATAAGTGGCAGATGGAATTTAACCCTGAAAAGTGTGAGTTGATGCACTTTGGAAGGAGTAATTTGACAAGGATATTTTGAAAGGTTGACACTGGGAAGTTCCAAAGAACAAAGGGACCTTGGTGTGTTTGTCCATAAATCTCTGGTGGTGGAAAGGCAGGTAAATAGGGTGGTGAAAAAGGCATATGACACACTGCCTCTATTAATCGGGGTACAGATTACAAAAACAGAGAGGTTATGATGGAGTTGTATAGAACTTTGGTGAGGCCACAGCTGGAATACTGTGCGCAGTTCTGGTCACCACATTATAGAAACGACCTGAATGCACTGAAGGGGTTGCAGAGCAGATTCACCGGGATGTTGCCTTGTGATGGAACACTTAAGTTGTGAAGAGAGGTTGGATAGGCTTGGGCTGTTTTCTCTGGAGCAGAGAAGAATGAGGAACGACCTGGTTGAGGTGTTCAAAATTATGAGGGGCATGGACAGGGTGGATAGGGAATAGCTGTTCCCCTTAGTTCAATGGTCAGTTATGAGGGGACACAAGTTAAAAGTGAGGGGTGGGAGGTTTCGGGGGGAATTGTGGAAAAACATTTTTACTCAGAGAGTGGTGACAGTCTGGAATGCACTGCCTGAGAGGGCAGACCCTAATGCCTCACATCTTTTAAAAAATATCTGAATGAGTAGTTGGCACACCATAACATTCAAGGCTATACGCCAAGTACGGGCAAGTGGAATTAGGTGGGCAGGTCATGCAACAGTGCAGACTTGATGGGCTAAAGGGACTCTTCTGCACTCTAGGATTCTGTGATTCTGTGAAGTCAATCCATGGAAAACATGGGATACTTGGACGAGCTCTCAGGTCCTGCGTGGACCAGCTAGTGGGGGTATTCGCAGATATCTTAACCTCTCTTCACCAATCTAAGGTCCCTATCTACTTCAAGAAGATGTCCATCACCCCGGTAGCAAAGAAAAGCCAGGCAATGTGCCTTAATGGCTATCATCCATGGTTCTGATATCCATCATTATGAAGTACTTCCAAAGGTTAGTTTTGGCACAAATCAACTACTGCCTCCCAGACTTCCTGGATCCACTGCAATTGGCCTATCACTACAACAGATCCACACCAGATGCCATCTTCCTGGCCCTACACTCAACCCTGGAACACCTGGATAACAAAGACATCAATGTCAGACTCCTATTCATAGATTACAGCTCAGCTTCAACACCATTATTTCTTTGAGAATCATTTACAAACTTCGTGGCCTAGGGCTCGGCTCCTCCCTCTGCAATTGATTCTGTGACTTCTTAAACCACAGACCGCAGTCAGTAAGGTTAGGCAACAGCACCTGCTCCATGATCATCCTCAATATTGGTGCCCCAGAAGGCTGTGTCCTCAGCCCTTTACTATAACCTTCATGCACCTTTGAATGTATGGCCAAATTCACCACCAACTCGATTTTCAAGTTTGCTGATGACACCACCATTGTGGGTCAGATCTCAAACAATGATGAGACACAGTACAGGAATGAGATAGAAAATCTGGTGAGCTAACGCCGCAACAATAATCTCTTCCTCAATGTCAACAAAGTGAAGGAGATAGTCATTGAATTCAGGAAGTATAGTGGAGGGTATACCTTTGTCTATATCAATGGAGACAAAGTAGAAATGGCCGAGAGCTTGAGGTTTTTAGGTGTCCAGACCATCAACAATCTGTCCTGGACACTATAGTTAAGAGAGCCCATCAACATCTCTACTTTCTCAGGAGACTAAGGAAATTTGGTATGTCCGCTACATTTCTCACCAACCTCTATAGATGCACCATAGAAAGTATTCTTTCTGGTTGCATCACAGATTGGTATGGTTTCTGCTCTAAGACTGGATGAAACTACAAAGCTCAGTTCATCACTCAAACCAGCCTCCCATCCATTGACTCTGTCTATACTTCCTGCTGCCTCGGAAAAGCAGCCAGCATAATTAAGGATCCCGTGCACCCTAGACATGCTCTGATCCACCTCTTCTGTCTGGAAAAAAGATACAAAAGTCTGAGGACATGTTCGAACTGACTCAAAAACAGCTTCTTCCCTGCTGTCATTAAACTTATGAATGGACCTACCTTGCATTAAGTTGATCTTTCTCCATGCCCTAGCTACAGCTGAAACACTACATTCTCCATCTCTCTTTTCCCTCTCTATATATAGTATACTTTGTCTGTATAATGTGCAAGAATCAATACTTTTCACTGTATGCATGTGAGAATAATAAATCAAATCAAATCCAAACCACCAGAAGTGGTGTCAAACAGTTGATGGGAAATGGATTTTCCAATAGAAACTGGGTTAATGAAGTCAATACAACTGAAGGAAGACAAATCAGCAAATCCTGATGGTCTTAGAGAGAACCTTAGTGAAATAACAGAATGGCTACAAGCTTTGACTACAATTCTCCAAATGTCTTTGGCAGGTAAATTGTGCCCCAGGACTGGAAGGTAGCATTTCTGATACCCTCTTCAAACGGGAATTATGAGTGCATCTTACTGCGGTTGCTGTTCTGAAATCCTACAATCTATAATTAGATGAATTACTAAATACTTGGAAAGATGAAGATGTAGTGGTGTTTCATTTATTAAATAACCATATAAACAATATTACAATTTGTAAGTGACACAAAATTGAAGGATATGGCAATTTTTGACAACTGTGAAAGACAAAAAAAAACACAGGTTAGGTTATGCAGATGAGCAGATAGTTATTAATACATCTGTGAAATAATGCACTTATATGGAAGTAATAATGAAAATAGTGAAGACCATAAAGGGAAACAGAATTCTCCATTTTGTTTCAGGGAAAACAAAAAACAAACTGTGAACATGCACAAGACCTTAGTTGTACTGTAGCTTTAAACACGACATTAGGGGAAACATTCAAAATCAGCAGAAGGAGGTACTGATTAGGCAAATTAAAATGTTGCTGGGGTGAGGAGTTACAATTATCAATAGTAGTTGACAATTTATTAGAAGTGGGTCATGTCAAGGATTGGCACGGCAGAGGTCTTTAAAATTATAATTAGTTGCAAAGGTAAATATTGATTACTTGTTTCTGCTGGTCAGGACATAACAATACCACCCCTTTAACCAGTGTAGTTAAATTGGGAATTCTACAGTGATTTGTTGCTGAGTCTAGTGCTTCTATTAAAAAGAACAGCTGCATGAAAAAAAGATATGGGGACTGAGCAGAAGTATGGAATTTCGCTATATAGCTGAGAGTAAAACACGTGTACAGATGTAATAGACATGTTTGGTCCTCAAAGACAGCAAGTTGAAGAAGGGGAGGAATTATTACATATGAAAATTTGCTTCCAACAAATTGGATGTGAAACCAGAGCATTGCAGAAGGTAACCTGCTCTTTCCACTGTTTTGCGATATCTAAGAGATTGCACATTAGTCATCACCAAATGACACAATTCACATTTGATCTGACTCGAGACCATAGAAAATTTAATCTGGTCAAATCTAAATGACTTCCATCTTGAACACAGAATGGTGTTCAGAACACATTTGGAGTACTGTGAGCAGTTTGGGCCCCATATCTAAGGAAGGACGTGCTGGTCTTGGCTAGTGTCCAGAGGAAGTTCATAAGAATGATCCTGGGAATGAAAAGCTTGTCACATGAGGAGGATTTGAAGACTGTGTCTGTACTCAGAGTTTAGAAAGATGTGGGGTATCTTACAGAATACTGAAATGCCTGGATAGTGTGGACATGGAGAATATGGTTCCATTAGTGAGAGAGATTAGGATCCAAGGGCACAGCCTCAGAGTAAAGAGATGACCTTTTAGAACTGAGATGAAAAATTTCCTCAGCCAGAGAGTGGTGAAAGTGTGCAACTCTTTGCCACAGAAGGCTGTGGAGACCAAGTCATTGAGTGTCTTTAAGACAGAGATAAATAGATAAATTGTGATTGGTAAGGGGATCAATGGTTACGGGGAAAAGGCTGGAGAAAACTCAGTGGGCTAAATTACCTAATTCTGCTCCTATATCTTATGGTCTTATTGTCAAATTAAATCTAATTAAAGTTTTAACTGTGTAAGACTGAAGTTCTATTGAAAATCCGTAAATTACATTTGTTCTATAATTGATATCCAGTATTAAAAATGTGATTAGTGTTTTACTACAACTGTGGTTTTTTTAAAGTAGAAAAATCTTTCATCTTAGTGAAAGATTAAATATTGTGTCAAGTCTCCCAATGAGATCCCTTGAAATCTCCCAAACATATTAAGAGTTCACGGTAGATCATTACCCCATTTATAGCACATCTGTCGCTGAAGAACCCTCCAGTGATGAACAGGAGGAAGGTCAGCCAGCAGAGGCAGCAGAAGAGAATTCTGGGAGAAGTCAACTTGACTACCTTGGCTGTATTGTGGATAGCCAAAGAAGTGGTATCAAGGAGTGGTTAAGCCCAAGGAACTGCACTGATGTTTCTCTCCCCCTCACCAAAATAAAAGGCACCGTGAGGAGGACAAGCAAAGTAAAAGCAAGACAGAGATGGCAGTTAGGGCAACGATATGTTCCTCCTGCCAGATGTGGGAGATCAGGGAGCTTTCTAGCATCTCTGATCACTATGTCTATGGGAAGTGTGATTGTTGCAGCTCTTCACAGACCGTGTGGTTCCATTGGAGCAGCAGCTGGCCACACTGCAGAGCATACAGGGGCAGAGAGTGTGATAGAAACTAGCTTCAGGGAGATGGTCACACCACAGGTTCAGACAGGTTGACAGGTGACTGCCAGGACAGGCAGGCAAGTAAGGCAGGAGTTTCCTGTGGCTATTTCCCTCTCAAACAGATATACCGTTTTGGGTTCTGTTGGGAGGGAGGTCTCAGGGGAAAATACCAGTAGCAGCCAAGCCTGTGGCACCACAACTGATTCTGCTGTAGAGCAGGTCGGGCTAAGTCCAAGCAAGTGATAGTAGTAGGAAACTCGATAGTAAGGGGCACTGACAGGTGTTTCTGTGGCTGCGAATGAGACTCTAGGATAGTGTGTTACCTCCCTAGGGCCAGGGTCCTGGATGTCTCTAAGCAGGTACAGGGCATGCTGAAATGGGAGGGCAAACAGACAAATGTTATTGCCCACATTGGCACTAATGACATAGGCAGGAAGAGGGAAGAGATCCTGCGAAGACAATTCAAGGAGTTGGGTCAGGAGCTAAAAATGGGACCTCTAGGGTGGTAATCTCAGGATTACTCCCCATGCCATGTTTAGTGAGGCTTGGTGCAGGGAGACAGTACAGTTGAACATGTGGTTAAAGAATTGATGGAGGCGGGAGGGCTTCAGATATATGGATCACTGGGATGTCTTCTGGGGAAGGTGGGACTGTACAAGGAGGATGGGTTGCACCTGAACTGGGGGGACACCAGTATCCTGAGCAGAAGGTTTGCTAATGCTGTTCGGGAGGATTTAAGCTAGTGTGCAGAGGGGCAGGAATGGGGACAGTTAGTGTAGGAACTGGGGAAGAAAGTGAGACTGAGATAAACATAGCGCAGAGTAAGAGCAAGCAGAGGGAAGCTGCAGAGGTTGCTTGGTGGGATTGTAGGTGCGAACTGTGTTTGCTTCAATGCAAAAAATACTACAGGTAACACAGGTGAACAGAAAGCCTGGATTACACATGGAATTATGAAGTAATTGCAACTATGGAAACATGGTTAAAGGAAAGACAGAACTGGCAGCTTAACATTCTGGGATATTGTTTTAGAAGGCACAGAAAGGGAAGCAAAAGCGTGGGGGAGTTGCATCGGTGATTAGTGAGCAGATCACAGCTGTGTTGAAGGAGGAGACATTGGAGGGATCTTGCAATGAGGCATTATGAGTGGAGCTCAGGAACAGAAAAAGTGAAATTACGATATTGGGAATGTACTACAGACCTCCCAACAGCCCGCAGGAGACAGAGGTACAATTGTGTGGTCAGATATTGAAAAGATGTGAAAAAAAGTAGGGTAGTTGTGATGGGTGACTTTAACTTCCCCCATATTGACTGGGAATCCCTTATAGCCGAGGGCTCAGATGGAAAGCAATTTGTCAGATGTATCCAGGGGGTTTTGATTCAGTATGTTGACAATCCAACCACGGAGGGAACCATACTAGACTTGGTATTGGGGAATGAGCTGGACCAGGTATCAATGTTTCAGCGGGGGAGCATTTGGGCTTAGCAACCATAATTCCATAAGATTTCGGGTAATCATGGATAAGGACAAGAGTGGCCCTCGGATGAGGGCGCTTAATTGGGCGAGGGCCAATTACTTCCAAATTAGACAGGAACTGGGGAATGTGGATTGGGAGCAGCTATTTGAAGGCAAATCCATATCTGGCATGAGGGAGCAGTTTAAACAGCAGGTATGTCCCTGCAAAAATTAAGGACAGAAATGGCAGGATTTGAGAACCATGGATGACAAGGGAAATTGTAAGCTTAGTCAAAAGGAGAGAGGAAGCATATGACAGGTCTAGGCATCTAAAAACAGACAAAACCCTTGAGGAGTACAGTGAAAGTAGGGAGGAACTTAAACACGGAATTAGGAGGGTTAAAAGGGCCATGAAATGTCTTTAGTAAACAGGGTCAAGGAGAATCCCAAGGCTTTATATGCATATATCAGGAACAAGAGGATAGCAAGAGAAAGAATAGGCCCACTCAAGGACAATGGAGGGAAGTTACGCATGGAATCATGGGAAGTAGGTAAAATCCTTAATGCATACCTTGTATTGGTATCCACAGAGGAGGAGGACTTGACAGATGTTGAGTTCAGGGATAGGTATGTGACTGCTCTAGAAAACATCAGTACATCAAGTGAGGTTTTTTTTAGTTCTTTCATGGGACATGGGTTTTGCTGGCCAGCCAGCTTTTGTTGTCCGACCTTAGTTGCCTTTGAGAGTCAACCACATTTCTGTGAGTCTGGATTACATGCAGGCCATGCCAGGTAACGATGGCACATTTCATTCCCTAAAGGCCATTAGTGAACCAGATGGGTTTTTCCAACAATCGACAATGGTTTCATGGTCATCAGTAGATTCTTAATTCCAGATATTCTTTATTGAATTAAAATTCCACCATCTGTTGAGTATCCTAAATTGTATTAAGGTAGACAGGTCCCTGGGGCTGGATGGGATCTATCCCAGGTTACTGCGGGAGGCAAGGGGAGAAATAGCTGGGGCTTTAGCAAGCATTTTCACATCCTCTTTGACCACAGGTGAGGTTCCAGAGTACTGGAGAATAGCCAATGTTGTTTTCTTGTTTAAGAAAGCAAGCAGGGATAATCCAGCAAATTATAGGCTGGTGAGCCTGACATCTTTTGGAACTTTTGGAAACTTTTGACAACTTTTGGAAAAGATATTGAGGGACAGAATAAATGCATACTTGGAGGAAAATGGACTAGTTAATGACAGGCTTTTGTACAGGGAAGATATGTCTCACCAACTTGATTGAGTTTTTTTGAAGAGGTGACAAAGATAATTGATGAGGGAAAGGCTGTGGATGCAGTTTATTTGGACTTTAGTAAGGTGTTTGACAAGGTCCACATGGCAGGCTGGAATAAAAACCAAAATCACATGGGATTCGGGGTGGGCTGGCTAGATGGATACATAACTGACTTGGTTATAGAAGACAGAGTAGCGGTGGAAGGGTGTTTTTCAGAATAGAGATCTGTAGCTTCTGGTGTTCCGCAGGGAGCAGTGCTATGACCTCTATTGTTTGTACTATATATAAATGACCTGGAGGAAAATGTGAGGATCTGATTAGAAAGTTTGCAGATGACACAAAGATTGGCGGAGTTGCTGCAAAAGGTTAGGGTGCACTGAGTTGGGGGTAAGGTGTTAGTGTGGATAGAGGATTGGTTGTCTAATAGGAAGCAGAGAGTTGGAATCAACGGATGCTATTCTGGTCGGCAGTTGGTGACTAGCAGAGTGCCACAGGGATCGGTGCTGGGGCCTCAACTGTTTACCATTTACATAGATGATCTGAAGGAAGGGGCTGAGTGTAGGGTAACGAAATTTGCTGATGACATGAAGATGAGTGGAAAAGCAAATTGCGTGGAAGGTGCAGAAAGTCTACAGAGAGATCTGGATAGGCTGAGTGAGTGGGCGAGGACCTGGCAGATGGAGCATAATGTTAGCAAATGTGAGGTTATTCACTTTGGCAGAAATAATAGTAGGAGGGATTATTATTAAAAGGCGAAAAGCTGCAGCGTGCTACGGTACAGAGGGACCTGGCGGTCCTTGTGCACGAATTGCAAAAACCCAGTCTGCAGGTGCAGCAGGTGATCAAGAAGGCGAATGGAATGTTGGCCTTTATCGTGAGGGGGATAGAATATAAAAGCAAGGAGGTCTTGTTGCAACTGTACAGGGTACTGGTGAGGCTGCAACTGGTGCACTGTGTGCAG
The DNA here is from genome assembly GCF_965287045.1 of Carcharhinus amblyrhynchos. Taxonomy (NCBI): domain Eukaryota; kingdom Metazoa; phylum Chordata; class Chondrichthyes; order Carcharhiniformes; family Carcharhinidae; genus Carcharhinus; species Carcharhinus amblyrhynchos. The sequence goes on along the minus strand of NC_137334.1, from coordinate 97,500,056 downwards.
TTTTGGTCGCTGCATTTGCGGAAGGATATATTGGCCTTGAAGGGAGTGCAGAGGAGGTTCACTAGGCTGATATCGGAGATGAGGGGGGTTAGCCTATGAGGAGAGATTAAATAGACTGGGTCTGTACTCGGAGTTTAGAAGGCTGAGGGGGGATCTTATAGAGGCATATAAGATAATGAAGGGGCTAGATAGGGTAGCGGTAGAGAGATTCTTCCCGCTTAGAAAGGATAGCAGAACTAGAGGGCACAGCCTCAAAATAAGTGTGGGGGGGGGGGGGTGTGCAGTTTAGATCGGAGTTGAGGGGGAACTTCTTCACTCAAAGGGTGGTGAGTCTCTGGAATTGTGTGCCCATTGAAGCAGTGGAGGCTACCTCGCTAAATATATTTAAGTCATGGGTAGATAGGTTTTTGATAGACAAGGGAATTAAGGGTTATGGGGAGAAAACAGGAAAGTGGAACTGATCCACTTCAGATCATCCATGATCTTGCTGAATGGCAGGGCACGCTCGAAGGGCTAGATGGCCTACTCCTGCTCCTATTTCTTATGTTCTTATGTAGTGCCGGGGATTGTCAGAGGATACAACAGGATATAGATAGATTGGGGACAGAAATGGCAAATGGAGCTTAATCCGGAGGTGATACATTTTGGAGGATCAAAATTAGGTATGATTATACTGTAAATGGCAGAATCCTTTGGAACATTAACATACAGAGGGATCGGGACATATAGGTCCACGGTTCCCTACAAGTGGCCAAGGTGATTAAGAAGGCATATGGCATGCTTGCCTTCATCAGCCAGGGCACTGAGTACAAGAGTTGGGAAATCATGCTGCAGCTATATAAAACCTTGGTTAGGCTACATTTGGAATAATGCGTGTAGGTCTGGTCACCATACCACCAGAAGGACATGGAAGCTTTGGAGAAACTTCAAAGAAGGTTCATCAATATGTTGCCTGGTCTCTCTGGACAGGCTGAATAACTAAGATTGTTTTCACTGGAAAGACGGAGGCTGAGGAGAGATCTGATAGAGGTCTACAAAATTATGAGGCAAAGACAGGCTGGTGGGTAGTCAGAAGCTTTTTCCAAGGGTGCAAGTGTCAATTACAAGGGGGCACAGGTTCAAGGTGAGAGGGGCAAGTTTAAGGGAGATGTGCAGGGGAAGTTTTCATACAGAGAGTGGTGTGTGCCTGGAACGCGCTGCCAGAGGAGATGGTGGAAGCAGGCACATTAGTAATATTTAGGAGGCATCTGGATGGGTGCATAAATAGGAAGGAAATATAGGGATGCAGACTAAGGTCAGACTTTTTTTTAGTTCGGGCATCATGATCTGCACAGGCTTGGAGGGCCAAAGGGCCTGTTCCTGTGCTGTACTTTTCTTTGCTCTTTGAATCTACCATTAATTGTGGGGTATCCCCATTTATTTCATCTAGTTAATTTTACACTAAAGCAACATGACATCCCAGCAGACAACAGTTCAGTAAACTCTGCTCATTGCTCCTCAACACTTGATGCATTTTAGTGTTTGGGAACACAACTTCCTCAACTTTTTAAAAAAAATCAATCACTTTAAAGGGAAAGCACCCAGATTATTATGGCCAGCACCTTCAGAAGTTACAATAAATAAATAAGTTAAATAGCAAGTATTCTAATTTGATCTGAGACCATCATCTGTATCTGCCTACATGGGAATGGGTTCAGGCCCTGATTGAACAGGTCATCAAAAAGAGAGGCATAGTTCAAACTGGGGGACTTCTGGCTGTATTGGTATTTGGTCAGAAGCAAACAAGCTTCCCATGAAATGACTTAGACAGATGCACATATTAGTCTAATTGGCTCACATTTTTTACTTATGTGCATCAGAATACTACAAAGTCATACAGCATCAAGGACAGAGGGAATTCACTTAAACATTTTGTCTTTTTTTTGTTTCTTTTCAAAGTCCGAGACAACTTCTTCAGACAGCTTTCTTCTCTCAATCAGCACTTTAAACAGCAGACATCTGCTCTCCTGCTGGTGCTGCCTTCCCTGATAGGCTACCTGAAATGTTGTCTGAATCCAGCAGCTCCACAATGCTATACGGGGAGCAATCCTCCAGACCAAGCTTTCCGGATAACCAACCACAGAAACCTTTCTCTAAGTCTCGCACTGCCTGCCACCACTCACCAAATGACCAGGAAATCTGTGTCACGGTTGTATATATGCTAAGGGATACTGACAGTGCCACAATTAGTACTGGGTAAAAAATGATTAAAAAAGGGCAAATTGTAATCTTATGCCAGAAAGAACGCTCCTCGTTGTAAACCAGGAAAATGTTATACCAGGTGATGGTCCCATAATAAAAGGACATGACAAAGGACAATACAAAGACCACTGGGGTACATAACAGGCTCCATAGGACAACATGAGGACCTTGGTGTAGCCCCAAATCACACACTTTCTTCTCGCCTTTTTCCTTGGGCTCTGGTGGCTCCTTTGACTTGGCTAGTTCCTGGAGCTCTTTTTCGGTTAATGTTACATGGATATCCACCATCTGCCCCTTCTTCTTGCCACGAGTGATTGTGCCAGTTAGTGTCACATACCTGCTATCAGCAGGCACGCTCCAGCCACCTATCCCGCAAACAAAAGTTTTATCAGTCAACAATATAACAAACACTTTTTCCCATTTCATTTGAAGCTCAGGGGGTGCTGGGAACATAGGGCTTTGGAGCAAAAACCATTTTTCCCCAGCAGTACTGAGAGGAGCGTGTGAGAGGAGGATACTAGGACAGACAATCAGCAGCACCCAGAGGAGACTGAAAATAGCACAAGAGTGCAGTGAGCAATCTGAGTGCAAGCTTGGATCTTGGATTCAAAAGTGACATGGGGCAAGTGGAAGCAGCTGATTGGGCAAGTACAGTTGGGTAATTATTTACTACTTTTAGTTGCAAAGTTGTTATTCTGTCATAAAGAGGACCAGAGAAGAAGGGCCTGAGAGTAATTGATATTATTTGATTTTAATTATCTTCCCAAAGGTTTAGTTTAAATGGGTAAGTTATAGCCGGAGGGTGCAAAGCTGTGGTGCTCTCCAGCTCCATGTGGGTAGCTGGAAACATTTCCAGTGCCTGGGGCCAGCTATGAGGTGGAGAGTATTATGGATATCATGTTTGGAGATGGCCACACCAGAGACAGGCAGGAAGGGAATAGGTGACCACCAACAGGCAGAGCAGGGGGGTATGCAATGCAGGAATCTCCTGTGCCATTTCCCTGCAAAACAGATATACCGCTTTGGGGGAATGGCCTCTCAGGGGAAAGGAGCAGCAGCCAAATTTGATGCACTGTGGTTGGCTCTGCTGCATGGAAGTGGAATAAAAAGTGTGGGAATGCAATAGTTATCAGGGATTCAATTGTAAGGGGAATAGACAGGAGTTTCTGTGGCCACAAACAATGGATGGTATGTTACCTCCCCAGTGATTCCTGGTGTCTCAGATCGGCTGCAAGTTATTCTGGAAGGGGAAGAGTGAACAGCCAGTGGTCATGGTATACATTGGTTATAAAAAAGCACAAGGCTCTAAAAGTAAAATGTAGGGAGTTAGGAAGCAAGTTGAAAAGTAGGACCTCAAAAGGTAGTGATCTCACGACTACTACCTATGCCACATTCTAGTAAAAGCAGAAAAAGCAAGATATAGCAGATGGGTATGTGAAGAAATCATGTAAGGGGGAGGGTTTCAGAATCCTGGGACATCAAATTTGGCTGCTGCTGCTTTCCGCTGAGAGTTCTGAGGGTGGTGGGACCAGTGCAAACTGGATGGGCAAGATCAGGACTGATATCCTGGGGCAATATTTGCTAGGCTGGGAGGGTTTAAACTAAAATGGGAAGGGGATGGATGCAAACCTATGCAAGGAGTCACAGGAGGGGGATCAAGGACAGTAAGAGGAACAAGAAAAGTTTCCTATGTTCTGAAAGTGAAAGGCAGAGAAACCAAGGGCCAGAATCAAACAGAGCCACAGTGAAAAATAATGACAACAGGGCAAGGAATGTTAAAAAGACAAGCCTGAAGGCTTTGTACCTTAATGTGCAGAACATTTGCAATAAAGTGGATGAATGAATCAAACAAATAGATGTAACTAGGTATGATACAGTCAGGATTGTGGAGACATGACTGCAGGATGACCAGGGCTGAGAACTGCACATCCAGGGTTATATTCAGTATTTAAGGAGAAGCAAAAAGTAAAAGGCGATTGAATTGCATTGCTGGTTAAAGAGGAAAGTAAGGATGGATATTAGTTCTGATAACTTAGAATCTGAATGGATAGAATTGAAAAATACCAAGAGCCAAAGCTGTGAATGGGGATTGTATTGAGACCCTCTAACTGTAATGCTGATGTTGGAGATGGCATTAGAAAGGAAATTAGAGATGCATGTGTGACATTGGTATCCCTTAAGAGACAGTTTTCAGCAGCGTTTCTTTCTAATGTCTTAGGTGATGTCATTGTTGGGAGGAGAAAAAACTGTGCAGGTCAGGTGGCAGGCATTGTTACAGTTTTGTTTTAGAAGCGTAGCTGAAAGAAGTCTTTCTGTTTTTATTTTTTAAGTTTTACTAGTTAGTTGAAAGCACATCTTGTTTGCCATCCTGCAGTAAAGAATCTGTGTTTTGATATTTTGGTGAGCTGAAGACTACAAGCTGCTCAGTTTTCAAGATTATTTGAAATCAACATTCCACCCAGGGAACTGGATTCCAGTATTATGAGCTTTAGCCTTTGCAGTGATAAATCTGTTTAAACAGTTTTATTTATTGGATATTGGTTTTGATTGGAACATCTGATATATATATATTATATCGGTTAAGGGTTATACATTATAGTAGTTGTTTTGTTTCTTGTTTGTAATTGTGGTGTACATGGACTTCAGCAAGGCGTTTGATAAGGTCCCCCATGCAAGACTTCTTGAGAAGGTGAGAGGGCATGGGATCCAAGGGCCTTTGGCCTTGTGGATCAAGAACTGGCTTGCCTGCAGAAGGCAGAGAGTGGTTGTGGATGGGTCTTTTTCTGAATGGAGGTCAGTCACCAGTGGAGTGCCCCAGGGATCTGTTCTAGGACCCTTGCTGTTTGTCATTTTCATAAATGACCTGGATGAGGAAGTGGAGGGATGGGTAAGTTAAGTTCGCTGATGACACGAAGGTCGGTGGTGTTGTGGATGGTCTGGAAGGATGGCAAAAGTTGCAGCAGGACATAAATAGGATGCAGGACTGGGCGGAGAAGTGGCAGATGGACTTCAACGCGGACAAATGCGTAGTCGTCCATTTTGGCAGAACCAACGGGATGAACGAGTACACTATCAAGGGCAGGAGTCTTGGTAGTGTTGAGGAGCAGAAGGATCTTGGGGTCCGGGTCCACAGGACTCTTAAATCGGCCTCGCAGATGGAAGAGGTGGTCAAGAAGGCGTATGGTGTACTGGCCTTCATAAATCGAGGGATTGAGTTTAGGAGTCGGGAGGTAATGCTGCAACTTTATAAGACCCTGGTCAGGCCTCATTTGGAGTACTGTGCGCAGTTCTGGTCGCCTCACTATAGGAAAGACGTAGAAGCTATTGAAAGGGTACAGAGGAGATTTACAAGGATGTTGCCTGGACTGGGAGGCATGCCTTATGAAGTTAGGTTGAGGGAACTGGGTCTCTTTTCCCTGGAGAGACGTAGGTTGAGAGGCGACCTGATAGAGGTTTATAAAATGTTGAGAGGAATACATAGGGTGGATTCTCAGAGGCTATTTCCCTGGGTTGAAATGGTCGCTACGAGAGGACACAGGTTTAAGGTGCGGGGAGGAAAGTACAGAAGTGATGTTAGGGGTAAGTTTTTCACTCAGAGGGTGGTGAGTGAATGGAATCGGCTGCCGTCAGTGGTGATGGAGGCGAACTCGCTGGGGTCTTTTAAAAGACTTCTGGATGAGTATATGGGGTTTTATGGGATTGGGGGTTATAGATAGGTGTTGATGTGATCGGCGCAACTCGTGGGCCGAAGGGCCTGTTTGTGCTGTAGTGCTCTATGTTCTATGATACAAGTTCTTGTTAATTTTCTTACTATACGTTAACTATATTTTTAAATAAACATTGTTTGATAAAAGCTCCTTAGTGAGTGGCTTGAATTATACTTGAAGTGAAACGTTTTTGTCTTTTTATTCCGCAGGTGGAGGTCCACCTCGTGTCAAACGAGGGGCATGCACACGGTGGGTCGTGCGTGGGCTGCTCTTGGAGGTTCCGGGAGTGGCCTAGTACTTCGTGTCGGTGTGTGTGCTTGATCCTGGACCGGTAGACGGGCGCCGCAACAGCTCAGTGACTATCACTGCTAGCTGTGCAGATACGTGGATTTGGGCCTGTGTCTGTGGGAGTTTGTGCATTCTCCCTGTGGTTGCGTGGGTTCCCTCCGGGTGCTCCGGTTTCCTCCCACACCCCAAAGCTGTGCTCTTAGGCTGACTGGTTTACCAAATTGACACTATTCTCCCCTGAATCTGGCTAAGTTGGGGGTTCCACTCGCAGACACGCAGGGCAGGGTAGGTGTAGGAGGATGCGGCGGCACGGGCTCGTTGGGCCGAAGGGCCTGTTTCCCGTGCTGGGTTGTTCTTTGTTCTTTGTCTGATGCTTATCCCAGCCAAACTCAAAACTTATGATTCAGGTAGGCTTCATAAAACGCTTTAGAGTTTCTAGCCTGAACCATAACAATTGGGCGCTCCACAGGGATTTCTTGATTGATTTGGAATTATTGAACTCAAAGAAGTGAACGGTGAGCATATGGGTATTTTCTTTTTGGGTATTGTATTCAAGTTTAAATAGGCATTCCCTATTTAAACCTTGTGGAATAATGGCTACTTCAGAGGCTAAGTTGTTCCTGGGTGGTGGAAGTCACACAAGTTATCTTACAAAAGGTGACTAAAATAAAGCTTTTAGAATTAGCAAAAACATTGCAGTTGACATCGCCTGACACGTGATAAAAGAACATCTGTAACTATGGGTGATTTTAATCTGCACATATTAACAATACCATTCCTGGAATTCTTGAAGATTTTCTGGACCAAAACGTACCTTGATAAATATGTACCTGTCAGGCAGGGAGGAAGTGGTCGAGCGAGGGAACCATGGTGTACTAAGGAAGTTGAATCTCTGGTGAAGAGGAAGAAGGAGGCTTATGTAAAGGTGAGATGTGAAGGCTCAGTTAGGGCACTGGAGAGTTATAAATTAGCCAGGAAGGAGCTAAAGAGAGAGTTAAGAAGAGCTAGAAGAGGACATGAGAAGACTTTGGTGGATAGGATCAAGGAAAATCCTAAAGCTTTCTACAGGTATGTCAAGAATAAAAGATTGGTTAGGGCAAGATTAGGGCCAGTCAGAGACAGCAGTGGGAAGTTGTGCGTAGAGCCTGAAGAGATAGGAGAGGCACTGAATGAGTATTTTTCATCAGTATTCACGCAGGAAAAAGTCAGTGTAGTCGAGGAGAATACTGCGATACCAGGTAGTAGACTAGATGGGATTGAGGTACATAAGGAGGAGGTGTTGGCAATTCTTGAGAGTGTGAAAATAGATAAGTCCCCTGGGCTGGATGGGATTTACCCTAGGATTCTCTGGGAGGCTAGGGAGGAGATTGCAGAGCCTTTGGCTTTGATCTTCATGTCATCATTGGCTTCAGGTATAGTGCTGGAAGACTGGAGGATAGCAAATGTCGTCCCCTTGTTCAAGAAGGGGAGCAGAGACCATCCTGGGAATTATAGACCAGTGAGCTTTACTTCTGTTGTGGGCAAAGTTTTGGACAGAATTATAAGGGATAGGATTTATAATCATCTAGAGGGAAATAAAATGATTAGGGATAGTCAACACGGTTTTGTGAAGGGTAGGTCGTGCCTCACAAACCTCATTGAGTTTTTTGAAAAGGTTCCCCATGGTAGGCTATTGCAGAAAATGCAGATGCATGGGATTGAGGGTGATTTAGCAGTTTGGATCAGGAATTGGCTAGCTGATAGAAACAGTAAAAAGTCTGACAACACCAGGTTTCAGTCCAACCAATTTATTCGATAGTAAATTCACTAGCTTTTGGGTTAGCCCCTTCGTCAGGTGAATGGAGAGTTCTGGCCTCAGACAGAGCATATAAAGCACAGGCAGTTTACAGATTACTGATCAGAATGCGAATCTTTACACCTAACCTGCTGTTCAATCCTTAAAGTGGCTAACAATGTGTGTGGAAGGAGCACTGATCACAGGTTAAAGAGATGTGTATTGTCTCCAGACAGTACAGTGAGTGAGGTTTTGCAAACCCAGGCAAGTCACGGGGGTTACAGATAGTGCGACATGAACCCAAGATCCCTGTTGAGACTGTCCTCATGTGTGTGGAACTTGGCTATCAGTCTCTGCTCAGCGACTCTGCGCTGTCGTGTGTCGTGAAGGCCGCCTTGGAGAATGCTTACCCGAAGGTCAGAGGCTGAATGCCCGTGACCACTGAAGTGTTCGCCAACAGGAAGGGAACAGTCTTGCCTGGTGATTATCGAGCGATGTTCATTCATCCGTTGTCGTAGCGTCTGCATGGTCTCCCCAACGTACCATGCTTCGGGACATCCTTTCCTGCAACGTATCAGGTAGACGATGTTGGCCGAATTGCAAGAGTATTTACCGTGTACCTGGTGGATGGTATTCTTACATGTGATGATGGCATCCATGTCGATGATCCGGCATGTCTTGCAGAGGTTGCTGTGGCAAGGTTGTGTGGTATTGTGGTCACTGTTCTCCTGAAGGCTGGGTAGTTTGCTGCAAATAATGGTCTGTTTGAGGTTGTGTGGTTGTCTGAAGGCAAGAAGTGGGGGTGTGGGGATGGCCCTGGCGAGATGTTCGTCTTCATCAATGATATGTTGAAGACTCTGGAGAAGATGTCGTAGCTTCTCCACTCCGGTGAAGTACTGGACGACGAAGGGTACTCTGTCCACCGTGTCCTGTGTTTGTCTTCTGAGGAGATCGGTCCGGTTTTTCCCTGTGGCGCATCGGAACTGTCGATCTATAAGTCGAGCGCCATATCCTGTTCTTATGAGGGCATCTTTCAGCGTCTGGAGGTGTCTGTCACGATCCTCCTCATCTGAGCAAATCCTGTGTATACGGAGGGCTTGTCCATAGGGGATGGCTTCTTTAACATGTTTAGGGTGGAAGCTGGAGAAGTGGAGCATTGAGAGGTTGTCTGTGGGCTTGCGGTACAGTGAGGTGCTGAGGTGACCGTCCTTGATGGAGATGCGTGTGTCCAAGAATGCAACTGATTCTGGGGAATAGTTCATGGTGAGTCTGATGGTGGGGTGGAATTTGTTGGTATCATCATATAGTTGTTTCAGTGATTGTTCACCATGAGGCCAAAGGAAGAAAATGTCATCCATGTATCTAGTGTATAGCATCGGTTGAAGATTCTGTGCAGTGAAGAAGTCTTGTTCAAACCTGTGCATGAAGACGTTGGCATATTGAGGTGCAAATTTGGTCCCCATGGCTGTTCCATGTGTCTGGATGAAAAACTGGTTGTTGAAGGTGAAGACATTGTGGTCCAGGATAAAGCGGATGAGTTGTAAAATTGCATCTGGAAACTGGCAGTTGTCAGCATTGAGTACTGAGGCAGTCGCAGCAATGCCATCGTTGTGGGGGATGTTGGCGTAGAGCGCCGACGCATCCATTGTGACGAGGAGTGTCCCTGGTTCAACTGCTCCATGTGTGCTGAGTTTCTGTAGGAAGTCCGTAGTGTCGCAACAAAAGCTGGGGGTTCTTTGTACAATGGGTTTCAGGATGCCCTCGACGTAGCCGGAGAGGTTCTCACACAGAGTCCCATTGCCCGATACGATGGGACGACCAGGTGTGTTTGTCTTGTGTATCTTTGGGAGGCAGTAGAGATCTCCAATGTGGGGAGTACGTGGAATGAGAGCACGGAGGGTGCTCTGAAGGTCCAGATCAAAGGTCTTGATCAGATTGTTGAGTTGACGAGTGTGTTCTCGACTCATAGATCGAGAACACACTCGTCAACTCAACAATCTGATCAAGACCTTTGATCTGGACCTTCAGAAACAGTTCTGATGCGCCACAGCGAAAAACCGCACCGCTCTCCTCAGAAGACAAACACAGGACACAGTGGACAGAGTACCCTTCATCATCCAGTACTTCACCGGAGCGGAGAAGCTACGACATCTTCTCTGGAGTCTTCAACATATCATTGATGAAGATGAACATCTCGCCAGGGCCATCCCCACACCCCCACTTCTTGCCTTCAGACAACCACGCAACCTCAAATAGACCATTATTCGCAGCAAACTACCCAGCCTTCAGGAGAACAGTGACCACAATACCACACAGCCCTGCCACAGCAACCTCTGCAAGACATGCCGGATCATCGACATGGATGCCATCATCACCCGTGAGAATACCATCCACCAGGTACATGGTAAATACTCCTGCAACTCGGCCAACGTTGTCTACCTGATATGTTGCAGGAAAGGATGTCCTGAAGCATGGTACATTGGGGAGACCATGCAGACACTACGACAACGGATGAATGAACATCGCTCGATAATCACCAGGCAAGACTGTTCCCTTCCTGTTGGCGAACACTTCAGTGGTCATGGGCAGTCAGCCTCTGACCTTCGGGTAAGCATTCTCCAAGGCGGCCTTCACGACACACGACAGCGCAGAGTCACTGAGCAGAGACTGAGAGCCAAGTTCCACACACATGAGGACGGTCTCAACAGGGATCTTGGGTTCACGTTGCACCATCTGTAACCCCCGTGACTTGCCTGGGTTTGCAAAACCTCACACTGTACTGTGTGGAGACAATACACATCTCTTTAACCTGTGATCAGTGCTCCTTCCACACACATTGTTAGCCACTTTAAGGATTGAACAGCAGGTTAGGTGTAAAGATTCGCATTCTAATCAGTAATCTGTAAGCTGCCTGTGCTTTGTATGCTCTGTCTGAGGCCAGAACTCTCCATTCACCTGACGAAGGGGCTAACCCGAAAGCTAGTGAATTTACTATCAAATAAATCGGTTGGACTGAAACCTCGTGTTGTCAGGCTTTTTACTGTGTTTACCCAAGTCCAACGCCGGCATATCCACATCATAGCTGATAGAAGACAGAGGGTGGTGGTTGATGTGAAATATTCAGCCTGGAGTTCAGTTACAAGTGGTGTACCTCAAGGATCTGTTTTGGGGCCACTGCTGTGTGTCATTTTTATAAATGACCTAGATGGGGTGTAGAAGGATGGATTAGTAAATTTGCTGACGACACCAAAGTTGGAGGAGTTGTAGACAGTGAGGATGGATGTTACAGTTTGCAGACGGACATAGATAATCTGCAGAGCTGGGCCGAGAGGTGGTAAATGGAGTTTAATACCGAAAAGTGCGAGGTGATTCACTTTGGTAAGAGTAACAGGAGTACAGAATATAGGGCTAATGGAAGGACTCTTAGTAGTGTTGATGAGCAGACAGGTCTTGGGGTACATATGCATAGCTCTCTGAAAGCTGGCACCCAGGTTGATAAGGTTGTTAAGAAGGCGTACGGTGTGTTAGCTTTTATTGGTAGAGGGATTGAATTTCAGAGCCGTGAGGTCATGTTACAACTGTACAAAACTCTGGTGCGACCGCACTTGGAGTATTGCATACAGTTCTGGTCGCCACATTGTAAGAAAGATGTGGAGGCATTGGAAATGGTGCAGAGGAGGTTTACCAGGATGTTGCCTGGTATGGTGGGAAGGTCTTAGGAGGAAAGGCTGAGGGATTTGAGGTTATCTTCATTAGAGAGAAGAAGGTTACGAGGTGACCTAATTGAGGCATACAAGATGAACAAAGGATTGGATAGGGTGAACAGTGAGAGCCTTTTACCTCGGATGGTGACGGTTTACACAAGGGGACATAGCTTTAAATTAAGGGGTGGTAATTATAGGACGGATGTCAGAGGTAGGTTCTTTACTCAGAGAGTAGTAAGGTCATGGAATGCCCTGCCTGCAGCAGTTGTGGACTCACCAACTTTAAGGGCATTCAAATGGTCAGTAGATAAGCATATGGATAACATTGGAATAGTTTAGGTTAGAGGGTCATTAGATTGGTTCCACTGGTCGGCACAACATCGAGGGCCGAAGGGCCTGTACTGCGCTGTCATGTTCTACGTTCTAGATGTTTGAGGAACCAACTAGGGAACAGCCCATCCTAGACCGGGTATGGTGCAATGAGAAAGGAATAATTGGCAATTTAGTTGCACAGGGCTCCTTGGGGATGAACAAGTATTGGAGTCATCGAGTCAGAGGTTTACAGTGTGGAAATGGGCCTTTTGGCCCAACTTGTCCATGTGTTTTTTTTTAAAGCCACCAAGCCTGTCCCTATTGCATGCATTTGGCCCATATCCCTCTGTATCCATCCTACCAAGGTAACTGTCTAAATGCTTTTTAAAAGACAATTGTACCCGCCTCTACTACTACCTTTGGCAGCTCGTTCCAGATGCTCACTACTCTTTATGTGGAAAAATTTACCCCTCTGGAGCCTTTTGTACCTCTCCCCTCTCACCTTAAATCTAGGCCCTTGAGTTTCAGTCTCCCCTCCTTTGGGAAAAGGTATTGACTATCTAACTGATCTGTACCCCTCATTATTTTATAGACCTCTATAAGATCACCCCTAAGCCTCCTACACTCCAGGGAAATTTTCTTTTTGTGTTATAACTCTCCCTAATGCCCTACTGTTAACTGAATAAGTCCTGCCCTGCTTTGATCTACCAAAATGCATCACCTCGCATTTAACTAAATTAAACTCCATCTCTCATTCATCAGCTCACTGGCCCAAATGATCAAGATTCTATTGCAATCATAGATAACCTTATTCACTGTCCACTGTGCCACCAATCTTGGCGTCATCTGCAAACTTACTAACCATGCCTCCTAAATTCTCATCCAATTCATTAATATAAATGACAAGTAACAGTGGACCAAGCACTGATCCCCAAGGCAAATCATTGGTCACAACCTTCTACAACCACTCTCTCTCTTCTGTCATTAAGCCAATTTTGTATCCAATTGGCTACCTCACCCTGGATCCCGTGACATTTAACTTTATGTAACAACCTACCATGTGTTTCTTTGTCAAAGGCCTTGCTAAAGCCCATGTAGAGAACATCAACTGCACTGCCCTCATCTACCTTCTTCGTTACTCCTTTAGAAACTCAAGTTTGTGAGACATGATTTTCCACTCACAAAGCCATGCTGACTGTCCCTAAACAGTCCTTGCATCTCTAAATGCCAGTAGATCCTGTCTCTCAGAATATCATCTAACAACTTACCCACTACAGATGTTAGTCTCAGCAGCCTGTGGTTCCCAGGCCTTTCCCTGCAGCCCTTCTTAAACAAAGGCACAACATTTGCCACCCCCTAATCTTCAGGCACCTCATTTGTGGTTGTTGATGATTCAAATATCTCTGCTATGGGACCCACAATTCCCCCCCCCTAGCTTCCCACAACGTCCTGGGATACATTTCATCAGATCCTGGGTTTTTACCTAACTTGATGCACTTTAAGATTGCCGGCATCTTCTTCTCGGCAGCATGTGGCACAGTGGTTAGCACAGCTGCCTCATAGCGCCAGGGACCCAGGTTCAATTCCAGCCTTGGGTCACTGTCTGTGTGGAGTTTGTACATTCTCCTGCATGGGTTTCCTCCTACAGTCCAAAGATGTGTGGGTTAGGTTAATTGGCCATGCTAAATTCACCCTAGTGTCAGGGATTTGCAAGGTCAATATGTAGGGTTATGGGAATAAAGCTTGGGTGGGATTGTGGTTGGTGTAGACTCAATGGGCTCTGTAGGGATTCTATGATTCTCTGTTAAAAATGTATACTCCTCAAGATATCACTATTTATTTCCCCAAGCTCACTAACATCCATGTGTTTCTAAACAGTATATACCTTTGAGAAATATTCATTTAGGATCTCACCCATCTCTTCTGGATCCACGCATAAATTTCACATATTTCAACATTTAAATAATAGTCTATTTCACTCTTATTCTTTCCAAAGTGGATAACCTCACATTTGCCAACGTTATATTCCATCTGCCGGATTCCTGCCCACTCATTTAGCCTATCCAAATCTCTCTGCAGACTCTGTGTCCTTCACGCAATTTGCTTTCCCACTCACCTTTGTGTCATCCGCAAACTTTGTTACTCTGCACTTGGTCCCATTCTCCAGATCGTCTATGTATATGGTAAACAGTTGTGTCTTGTCGATCCTCAAGAGGCCCTACTCTCTGCCTAGTTATTCTTTTGTCCTTTGTGTATTTGTAGGAGCTCTTTGGATTCTCTTTTGCCTCATCTGCCAAAGCGATATCATGTCCCCCTTTTTTTGCCCTTCTGATTTCTCTCAACTCTACTCCTACACGCTCTATAATCTTCAAGAGATCCACTTGATCCCAGCTGCCTCTGCATGGTCTTATACCTCCTTCTTCTCTCTGACCAGAGCCTCAATATTCCGAGTCATCCAGGGTTCGCTACCTCTACCAGCCTTGACTCTAAAAGGAATGTCCTTAATATCCATAGTTGGGAAAATGCTGAAATCTATCATTAAGGAAGAAATAGCAGGACACCTGGAAAAGAGTGGTTCAATCAAGCAGACTCAGCATGGATTCATGAAGGGAAAGTCATGTTTGACGAATTTATTGGACTTTTATGAAGATGTAACAAACGCGGTTGACAGAGGGGAACCGGTGGATGTGGCGTTTTTAGATTTCCAGAAGGCGTTCGATAAGGTGCCTCACAAAAGGTTGCTGCATGAGATTAAGTTACACGGAGTTGCGGGTAAAGTGTTAATGTGGATTTAGGATTGGCTATCTAACAGAAATCAGAGAGTTGGAATAAATGGGTGCTTTTCCGGTTGGCAGTTGGTGACTAGTGGTGTGCTGCAGGGATCAGTGCTGGGACCTCAACTGTTTACCATATACATACATGAGGATTAGTGTAAAGGAGCAGAGATGTCTTGACGCAATTATACAGGGACTTGGTGAGACCACACCTGGAATATTGTGTGCAGTTTTGATCTCCTTCTCTGAAGAAGGATGTTGCTGCTATAGAGTTTAGTGAAGGTTTACCAGACTGATTTCTGGATTGGTGGGACTGACACATAAAATCACAGAAAAACTACAGCACAAACAGGCCCTTCGTCCCACAAATTGCACCGATTTTATCTCCAATAGGCTTACCTATAACCCTCAATCCTATTAAGTCCCATGTACTCATCCAGAAGTCTCTTAGAAGACCCTAACAAATTTGCCTCCACTACCACCGACGGCAGCCAATTCCACTCACCCACCACCCTCTGAGTGAAAAGCTTACCCCTGACATCTCCTGACATGACAAGACTGAGTCAGTCAGGATTATATTTGGTGGAGTTTAGAAAAATAGAAGCAGATATCCATAGAACCATTGAATACCTACAGTGCAGAAGGAAGCCATTTGGCCCATCGGGTCTGCACCAATTCCCCAAAACAGCATTTTAGACAGGACCATCCTCTGCACATTTACCATGGCCAATCCACCTAACCTGTACATTTTTGCACTTTAGGAAGAAACTGGAGCACAGTGAGGAAACCCATGCAGACACAGGGAGAGCATCCAAACTCCACACAGGCAGCCATCCAAGGAAGGAGTCGAACCTGTGTCCCTGACAATAAGAACATAAGAACATAAGAAATAGGAGCAGGAGTAGGCCATCTAGCCCTTCGAGCCTGCCCCGCCATTCAATAAGATCATGGCTGATCTGTTGTGGCTCAGTTCCACTTTCCCGCCCTCTCCCCATAACCCTTAATCCCCTCTCTTATCAAGAACCCATCAACCTGCTTCTTAAAAATATTTAGCGAGGCAGCCTCCACCACTTCAACGGGCAGAGAATTCCAGAGATTCACCACCCTTTGAGTGAAGAAGTTCCTCCTCAACTCCGTTCTAAACCGCCTCCCCTTTATCTTGAGGCTGTGCCCCCTAGTCCTACTGTCTTTTTTGAGCGGGAAGAGTCTCTCCACCTCTATCCTATCCATTCCATTCATCATCTTATACGTCTCAATGAGATCTCCCCTCATTCTTCTAAACTCTAACGAGTACAAGCCTAGTTTATTCAGCCTCTCCTCATAGCTCAATCCCCTCAACTCCGGTATCAGCCTAGTAAACCTCCTCTGCACTCCCTCCAGGGCCAAAATATCCTTGCGCAGGTGCGGCGCCCAAAACTGCACACAGTACTCCAGCTGCGGCCTCACCAATGCCCTATACAGCTGCAGCAAGACCTCCCTACTTTTATATTCAATCCCCCTCGCTATGAAGGCCAGCATCCCATTCGCCTTCCTGACCACCTGCTGCACCTGCAAGCTGGGTTTTTGCGACTCATGCACAAGGACCCCGACGTCCCTCTGCACCGTCGCCTGCTGCAGTTTTTCACCACGTAAGTAATAGTCCTTCCTACCATTCTTCCTACCAAAGTGGACCACCTCACACTTGCCAACATTAAATTCCATTTGCCATTTCCTGGCCCATTCGCCCAGCCTATCTAGATCCTTCTGCAGACTCTCCACACCCTCCGCACAATTTGCCTTTCCCCCAATCTTGGTGTCATCAGCAAATTTCGACACCCTGCACTCGGTTCCCTCCTCCAGATCATCTATATAAATGGTAAATAGCTGAGGCCCCAGCACCGACCCCTGGGGCACCCCACTAGTCACCAACCGCCAATCCGAATAGCACCCATTGACCCCCACTCTCTGCCTCCTATTTGACAACCAATCCTCTATCCACGCTAACACCCTACCCCCAACTCCATGTCCCCTGACCTTCTGCAATAACCTCTTGTGAGGTACCTTGTCAAACGCCTTCTGAAAATACAGAAAGACCACATCCACCGGCTCTCCTCTATCCACTGCCCTAGACACATCCTCATAGAACTCCAGTAAATTTGTCAGACACGACTTCCCTTTAATGAAACTGTGTTGCGTCCGCCCTATCAAGCAATTCCCTTCAAGATGCCTCGCAATTTCCTCCTTAATGACGGATTCTAACATTTTACCTACCACAGACGTTAAACTAACCGGCCTATAATTCCCCGCCTTTTGCCTGGCACCCTTCTTAAACAACGGCGTAACATTAGCCGTTTTCCAATCTTCCGGCACTTCCCCGGAATCCAGCGACATCTGGAAAATAACCACCAAGGCATCCACTATAACCTCTGCCATTTCTTTCAGAACCCTCGGATGCATTCCATCCGGTCCTGGGGACTTGTCCACAATCAGCCCCTCCAGTCTGTCGAGCACCACCTCTCTAGTAACAGTAATGTCATTAAGACCCTCCATTCCTACCACCTTTCCATCGCTAACACCCGGCAAATTATTCACGTCCTCCTCCGTGAAGACAGAAACAAAAAAGTTATTCAAGACCTTCGCCATATCCCCATCCCCTACCACTAGCTCCCCTTTCTCATCCTCTAAAGGACCAACGTTCACCCTAGCCAGCCTCTTCCTTTTTATATATTTATAAAAACTCTTGCTATCCTTTTTTATATTAAGTGCTAGCCCAGCCTCATAGCTTCTCCTACCCTCCTTTATCAACTTCTTTGTCAATCTTTGTTGACATTTAAACCTTTCCCAATCCTCTTCTCGCCCACTGCTCTTAGCTACTCTAAATTCCTCCGCTTTTAATTTAACACTTTCCTTCACCTCCTTCGTTATCCACGGCTTATTACCTCTCTTCCTACTGTCCTTTTTAACCATCGGAATAAATTTCTGCTGAGCACCAAGAAAGATCTCCTTAAAGATCCTCCACTGCTCCTCAGCAGACCTACCTTCCAACGCACTCCCCCAGTCCACATTTGCCAATTCTTCTCTCATCCTACCGTACTCCCCTCTATTCAAACAAAGGACGCGTGTCCGGGAACCCACTTTCTCCTCCTCCATCTGCACCAGAAACTCCACCATACAATGATCACTCTCTCCAAGAGGATCCTTCACCACAAGGTCCCTAATTCTACCCGCCTCATTACATAGCACCAGATCCAAGATAGCTCGCTCCCTCGTCGGCTCCAACACACACTGTTCAAGGAAATTATCCCGGCAGCATTCCAAGAACTCCTCCTCGAGCCCACCTCGTCCAACATGGGTCGACCAATCAATATGCAGATTGAAATCTCCCATAACTACTGCCGTCCCATTCCTGCACGCCGCACTTATTTGCGCGTTAACAGCCCGCCCCACCTCCAGATAATTATTCGGGGGCCTATAGACGACACCCACCAGCGTCTTCCTCCCTTTGCTGTTCCTAATCTCCACCCACAACGATTCCACGTTCTGCTCTTTGGCTCCGATATCATCCCTTGCTACCACCTTGATACTATCCTTAATCAGCAGAGCTACGCCACCCCCTCTTTCCTCCTGCCTATCCTTCCTAAACACTTGATAGCCCTGTACATTCATCTCCCAATGTGAGGCAATGGTGCTAACCACTGTGCCACCGTGCCGTCCTCATAGAAAATTAGAAAAATCTAACAAGGCTTGACAGAATAGATGCAGAATGAACGTTCCCGAGGGTTCACAGGTAGACCATCTGGAACTGGGGAGAAATTTCTTCAGCCAGAGTTGGTGTGCCTCTGGAATTCTCTACCAGCAATCAATTGCGGACAAAACATTTTTTCAAAGAGTTAGATATAACTCTTGGAGTTAAAGGGGTCAAAGCATACGGGGGAAAGTGGGCCAGCTTACTGAGTTGGATGATCAGCCACGGTCATATTGAATGACGAAGCCTGTCTAATCTTTCCTTCTAAGACAACCTAGCCATTCCATAGCCTACTCCTGCTCTTACTTTCTATGTCCCTGTCATTCATGGTCTTAATGTCTGCCTCCAAAAAGCCTGACTCCCTCAAAAATCTATCTTGAATAAATTCAATGAGTCAGCCTCCACTGCTTTTAGGGGAATAGAATTCTCCACATAAGTTGACACTTCAGTGAGTGAAAGGATCTGGAACACACTGCTTGGCACTTTAATGGAGGCAGTCTAATCTGGGCTGTCAAAAGGAAATTGTATAATTTAAAGAGAAAAGATTTGCAAGGCTAACATCCCAAAGCACCTAGATTCTAATAATTTACTTGCCCAATTAAGTTATTGATACAGTCAGAGTCACATGGCGCAGAAAAAGACCTTCAACTCATTATGCAAGCAATGTTTCAAACAATTTGAGACAGCAATGTGTTAAATATCAAACAGAATAACTGAATAGTTAAACTAAGTGTGGTAATATAGGTGGAAGCAAGCACACTGGCCTAGACATCAGAACTCTTTGCTTTTTGAATATTGTACATAGAACATAGAACATAGAACATTACAGCGCAGAACAGGCCCTTCGGCCCACGATGTTGCGCCGACCAGTTAAAAAAAAACAACAACAGTGACCCACTAACCTAAACCAATCCCTTTTCGTCCATAAACCTATCCACAGACCTCTTAAACGCCCCCAAACTAGGCGCATTTACAACTGCAGCAGGCAGGGCATTCCAGGGCATTCCAATCCCTCACCACCCTCTGGGTAAAGAACCTACCCCTGACATCTGTCCTATAACTACCCCCCCTTAGTTTAAAGCCATGCCCCCTCGTGTTAGATTTTTCCATCAGAGGAAAAAGGCTATCACTATCCACCCTATCTAAACCTCTAATCATCTTATATGTTTCAATAAGATCCCCTCTTAGCCGCCTTCTTTCCAGCGAAAACAACCCCAAATCCCTCAGCCTCTCCTCATAGGATCTCCCCTCCATACCAGGCAACATCCTGGTAAACCTCCTCTGCACCCTCTCCAAAGCCTCCACATCATTCCTGTAATGTGGGGACCAGAACTGCACACAATACTCCAAGTGCGGCCGCACCAAGAGTTGTGTACAGTTGCAACATAACGCTACGACTCCTAAATTCAATCCCCCTACCAATAAACGCCAAGACACTGTAAGCCTTCTTAACAACCTTATCTACTTGATTCCCAACTTTCAGGGATCTATGTACACATACACCTAGATCCCTCTGCTCCTCCACACTATTCAAAGTCTTCCCGTTAGCCCTATACTCAACACATCTGTTATTCCTACCAAAGTGAATTACCTCACATTTCTCTGCATTAAACTCCACCCGCCACCTCTCGGCCCAGCTCTGCAACCTGTCTAAGTCTTCCTGCAAACTATGACACCCTTCCTCACTATCTACCACACCTCCGACTTTGGTATCATCAGCAAATTTACTGATCCACCCAACTATACCCTCATCCAGATCATTAATAAAAATCACAAACAGCAGTGGCCCCAACACAGATCCCTGAGGCACACCACTTGTAACCAAACTCCATGATGAATATTTACCGTCAACCACTACCCTCTGTCTCCTATCCGCTAGCCAATTCCTAATCCAGTTCCCTAGATCACCCCCAATCCCATACATCTGCATTTTGTGCAGAAGCCTACCATGGTGAACCTTATCAAACGCCTTACTAAAATCCATATACACCACGTCCACTGCCTTACCCCCATCCACCTCTTTGGTCACTTTCTCAAAAAACTCAATAAGGTTAGTAAGGCACGACCTACCCGCCACAAAACCATGCTGACTATCTCCAATCAACTCATTACTCTCCAAATAACTATAAATCCTATCCCTCATAATTTTTTCCAAAACCTTTCCCACAACAGAAGTGAGACTCACCGGTCTATAATTCCCGGGGAAGTCTCTGTTCCCCTTCTTAAACAATGGGACAACATTCGCTAACCTCCAATCATCTGGTACTATACCAGAGGCCAACGACGACCTGAAGATCAGAGCCAGAGGCTCTGCAATCACTTCTCTTGCCTCCCAGAGAATCCTGGGGTAAATCCCATCCGGACCAGGGGACTTATCTATTTTCAGACCCTCCAGAATATCCATCACATCCTCCTTATCAACTGTAACACTGTCAATTCTACTCCCCTGCAACCCAGTGTCCTCCTCAGCTATATCCATGTCCCCCTGCGTGAACACCGAAGAGAAATATTGGTTCAATGCTTCACCAATCTCCTCCGGTTCCACACATAACTTCCCTCTGCCGTCTATAACTGGCCCTAACCTTGCCCTAACCAACCTTCTGTTCTTGACATACCTATAGAACGCCTTAGGATTCTCCTTAACCCTATCAGCCAAAGTCTTCTCATGTCCTCTTTTAGCCCTTCTTAGCTCGCTCTTCAACTCCCTCCTAGCCAATCTAAAGCTCTCTAGTGCACTATCCGAGTGCTCACGTCTCATCCATTGTGGGAGATTTTACTCTATCTGGGGCATCAAAAGTTAGAACCTGGATAATCCAGTATTCTCATATGCTCAAACTTAAAGCCCGAGCCGTCTAACTTAGGAGTGATAGTGGTAAGATGCGTCTAAATGGGAGAGAGAAATATCAGCTAAAATTCCCACTTTCTGATTGTTATTCAACTCCAGCTGAAAAGTGTGTGGATGATGAACGAAGACAAGTTTGGACATGACATAAAGGAAACAATGAGGATATAAGGTGTGAGTTGGCCTTGATAGATTGGGAAGAGTTACTTAAAGGGATGACAGTGGATAGGCAAGGGCAAACATTCAAGGATGGGGGAACTGTAGCAACTGTTCATTCCTGACTGGCACAAAAGCAAAATGGGTAAGAGGGCCAATCCATAGCTTACAAAAGAAATGAGAGAGAGTATCTGATCCAAGGAAGAAGCACATAGATTGGCCAAGAAAAACAGCAGGTCTGAGGATTGGGAGCAGTTTAGAATTCAGCAAAAAAGTACCAAGGGATTGATTAAGAAGGGAAATTACAAGATGAAAGTAAGCTTGCAGGGAACATAAGACTGACATTGAAAGTTTCTATGGATATGTGGAGAGAAGGACATTGATGAAGACAAACATAGGTTCCCTACAGACAGAAACAGGGGAATGTATAATAGGGGACAAAGAAATGGCTGAGCAACTGAATACATACTTTGGTTCTATCTTCACAAAAGAGGACACAAATCAGATGCCAGAAATGTTGGAGAATGCAAGATTTAGTGAGAAGGAAGAACTGAGGGACATCAATGTTAGTAGAGAAATGGTACTGGGAAAATTGATGGGATTGAAGGTGGATAAATCCCCAGGGACTGATAATCTACATGCCAGAGTACTTAAGGAAATGGCTCTAGAAATAGTGGACGCATTGGTGGTCGTCTTCCAGGATTCAGTAGACTCTGGAACAGTCCCTGCAGATTGGAGGGTAGTTAATGTCACTCCAATATTCAAAAAAAGGGAGGTAGAGAGACCAGTAAGCTTAATATAAGAACTAGAAGTAGGCCATCTGGCCCCTCGAGCCCACTCCGCCATTCATAAGATCGTGGCTGATCTTCTGTGGTCTCAGCTCCACCTGTTCACCATAACCCTTAATTCCTTTACTGATCCTTTACTCATTCCTTTAAAAATTTATCTATCCTTGCCTTAAAAACATTCAATGAGATAGCCTCAACTGCTTCACTGACCAGGGAATTCCATAGATTCACAAGCCTTTTTGTGAAGAAGTTCCTCCTCAATTCAGTCCTAAGTCTGCTTTGCCAACTTCCCTGCTTCTATCTTATCTATTCCATTCATAATCTTATATTTCTATAAGATCTCCCCTCATTCTTCTGAATTTCAATGAGTATAGCCCCAGTCTACTCAGCCTCTTCTCATAAGCCAACCCTCTCAACTCCAGAATCAACCTACTGAATTTTCTCTGCACCCCCTCCAATGCCAGTATACCCTTTCTCAAGAAAGGAAACCAAAACTGTACACAGTACTCCAGGTGTGGTCTCACCAGAACCTTATACAGCTGTAACATAATCTCGCTGTTTTTAAAACTCCATCCCTCGAGCAATGAAGGACAAAATTCTATTTGCCTTCTTAATTATCTGCTGCACCTGCAAACCAATTCCTTGAGATTCCTGCACAAGGGCAGCTAGGTCCCTCTGCACTGCAGCGTGCTGCAATTTTTTTACAATTTAAATAATTCATTTGCTGTTATTCCTACCAAAATGGATGACCAGACATTTACCAACATTGTACTCCATCTGCCAGACCCTTGCCCACTCAACTTAGATTATCTATATCCCTTTGCAGTTTCAGCATCCTCTGCACACTTTGCTCTTCCACCCATCTTCGTGTCATCTGCGAATTTTGACACACTACACTTGGTCCCCAACTCCAAACCATCTATGTAAATCGTAAACAATTGCAGTCCCAATTCTGATCCCTGAGGCACACCACTAGTCACTGATTGCCAACCAGAAAAACACCCATTTACCCCTACTCTTTGCTTTCTGTTAGTTAACCAATACTCCATCCATGCTAATACATACCCGTAACACTGTGCACCTTTATCTTATGTAGCAGTCTTTGGCGCAGCACCTTGTTAAATGTCTTCTGGAAATCCAGATACACCACATCCATCGGTAATGGGGAAAATTCTCAAATCTATTATCAAGGACTTTATAGCAGAGCATTTAGAAAACAGTGGCAGGATCAGACTGAGACAGCATGGATTTATGAAAGGGAAATCATGCTGACATATCCGTTGGAATTCTTTGAAGATATAACTAGTAGAGTTGACAAGAGGGAACCACTAAATGCAGTATATTTGGACTTTCAGAAGGCGTTTGACAAAATCCTGCACAAGAGATTATCGTGCAAGATTAAAGCACATGTGATTGGGGGAAGAGTATTGAGTTGGATAGAATACTGGTTGGCAGAGAGGAAACAAAGTGTAAGAATTAATGTGTGCTTTTCAAATTTGCAGGCAGTAACTAGTGGGATGTCACAGGGGTTAGTGTTGGGACCCCAGCTATTCACAATATGTTAATGATTTGGATGAAGGAACAAAATGTAGCATCTCAAAGTTTGCAGATGATACCAAGTTGGGTGGGAGGGTGAACTGTGACGAGGATGCAGAGATCCTTCTGAATGATCTGGACAGGTTGGGTGAGTGGGCTAATCAATGGTAGATGCAGTATAATTTGGATAAATGTGAGGTTATTCATTTCGGAAGCAAAAACAAGAAGGCAGATTACTACCTGAATGGCTGTAAATTAGGAGAGGGGAGTGCGAAGCAGGACCTGGGTGTCCTTGTGTACCAGTCACTGAAGGTAAGCATGCAGATGCAGCAGGTAGTAAAGAAGGCAAACGGTATGTTGGCCTTCATTGCAAGAGTTTGAGTACAGCAGCAGGAATGTGTTGTTGCAATTATACAGGATCTTGGTCAGGCCACACCTTGAGTATTATGTGCAGTTCTGGTCTCCTTTTCCAAGGGTGTTCTTGCTCTTGAGGGAGTACAGCAATGGCTTATTAGGCTGATTCCTGGGATGGTAGGACTGATATATGAGGAGAGATTGACAAGATTAGGATTGATTTTGGAGTTCACTCGAAAAGAGGGCGGGTCTCATAAAGACTTATAAAATTCTAACAGGACTAGAAGAATAGGTGCAGGGAGGATATTCCCGATGGTGGAGGAGTCCAGAACCAGGGCACAGATTAAGGATTAATCTATGGATTAAGGATAGATCATTTAGGACCAAGGTGAGGTGACATTTCTCCACCCAAAGAGTGGTCAGCCTGTGGAATTCATTACCACAGGAAGTAGTTGACGCCAAATGTATGAATGTATTCAAGAGGCAGCTGGATATAGCACTTGGGGAAAATGGGCTCAAAAGCTATGGAGAAAAAGCAGGGTTAGGCTATTGAGTTGGATGATGAGCCATATTTGTGATGATCGGCGGAGCAGGCTCGAAGGGTAAACTGCCTCCTCCTGCTCTTTATTTCTATGTATTACCAACGCACCAGCGCATATAGGCGAAAAGCTACCCAGGTGAGGGGAACTAATGTCAGTGAATCAAATCCCATCTAGCAGGAAAACTGGATGGGAATAGATGCTTGATGGCTAGCACAGACACAATAGGCTGAAGGGCCTCTTTCTATTCTGTAAAAGGGATATAAAAATTCCCAAGTGAGTGGCTTGATTTTATCTGCATTACCTTCTACAGTGGGAGGACAAAGAAAGTTTGTCTTTTCCTCAGTGTTTTTGACTCTCATCTCTGGATCCTGCTGGTCTTCCTCCACCTTTTCACTCCCTGTGCGGTAGATTATAACCGACTCTGGTCTTGGCTCTTTCTTCCTCTTTTTCTTTTGCTCCATGGTAGCTTCACCTTCCTTCGCAAATATCCCAGTCATCTGCCCAGCTTTATGTGGGGAGCCTTGCTGCATCCCGGGAGTTGCCTGCTCCATGCTGATGTTGTTTTGGGGCATCTTATGCAGCGGTCAAGCTTTAGGTAAGGTGGTGCTGCCTCCAGTAGTGCCGTCAGAATCTGCTCTGCACATGCTTTAGACTCAGATTGTCTGTCATTGAGAACAACGGGGAGAACATAAAGCAATCCTTTAGAATGCAAGACAAACATACCAATGATGGTAGTTTGATTTTCCTTCTTTCTCACTTGGCACAGGGGTATTCATAAGAAAATTTCTGCCCTCAACTCACATATTCAGCTTTCCCCCTTATTGTACACACACTGAATCCCTCCCTTACTCTTGCCAGCAACTCTCTCTCTTCTCACCTACCCTTTCCTCTTATTCCCACTCCCCATCTACCCTTCTCCGTTATCGTCCACCACCATCCATCCCCTGACTGCTCAATCCCAGCCACACCTGACCCTCTACATCCCCAACAGCATCAGTAAGGCCACACTTGGAATACTGTGTACAGTTCTGGTCACTATTATAGAAAAGAGTATTAAACTAGAAAGAGTGCAGAAAAGATATACAAGGATGCTACTGGGACTTAATGGTTTGAGTTATGTTAAGAGGCTGGATAGACTGGGACGTTTTTCCTCTGGAGCATAGGAGACTTAGCGTGATCTTATAGAGGTCTATAAATTAATGAGGTCACAGATCAACTAGGTAGTCAACATCTAATTTTACTGTCTGGACAGTAAAATTCTAGTCAAATTAACCGTTCCCCCTCCCCATCACCCCCTAATCATACCACCAATTCTGCCCAACCCCATCAATCCTCCCCACCCCCTCAATTGCTCCCATTCCCCATCAACTGCTGCATCCCCCCCTCCCCATGAATTCCCTCAATCCATTCCCCCCTCCCTGCCATCTGTGGGACAGTCATGATGTGGAGATACCAGCATTGGATTGGGGTAAACACAGTAAGAAGTCTCACAACACCAGGTTAAAGTCCAACCAGTTTATTTGATAGTAAACCCACAAGCTTTCAGGGTTTGCCCCTTCGTCAGGTGTGGAAAGTTCTAGTTTCAAACAGAGCATATAAACGCACACAGTTTACAGAATACTGATTAGAATGTGAGTCTTTACAGCTAACCTGCTATTCAAGTCTTAAAGATGCAGACAATGTGAGTGGTGATAGCATTAGGAGTCATGATGTGGGTATGCCGGCGTTGGACTGGCGTAAACACAGTAAAAAGTCTGACAATACCAGGTTTTAGTCCAACCTATAAATAGGTTGGACTAAAACCTGGTGTTGTCAGACTTTTTACTGTGATAGCATTAGGCACAGGTTAAAGAGATGTGTATTGTCTCCACACAGGTCAGTAAGTGAGATGTTGCAAGATCAGGCAAGTCATGGGGAGTTACAGATGGTGCGACATGAGCCCCTCTGTAACCCCCATGACTTGCCTGAACTTGCAACTTCTCACTTACTGTCCTGTCTGGAGACAATACACATCTCTTTGACCTATGCCTAATGCTTTCGCCACTCATACTGTCTGCATCTTTAAGACTTGAATAGCAGGTTAGCTGTAAAGACTCGCATTCTAATCAGTATTCTGTAAACCGTGTGTGCCTTTATATGCTCTGTTTGAGACCAGAACTCTGCACCCACCTGACGAAGGGGCAAAGCTTGTGGGTTTACTATCAAATAAACTGGTTGGACTTTAACCTGGTGTTGAGAGTTCTATCTGTGGGGCAGCATATGCTGCTGCCTCACAGCGCCAGGAACCCGGGTTCAATATGACCTCAGGTGACTCTCTTGCCGTGTCCGCACGGATTTCCTCTGGATGCTACAGTTTCCTCCCATAGTCCAAAAATATGCAGGTTCAGTTGATCGACCATGATCAATTGACCCTAAACTCAGAGGGATAAGCAGTGTAAATATGTGGGGCTATGGAAGTGGAGCCTGGGTAGGATTGTAGTTGTTGCAGTATCGACGGGCCGAATAGCCTCCTCCTACACTGTAGGAATTCCGTGATTCTATTCCACCCTATCCATCCATCTCCCCCTCCACCTCCCGCCCAAACCCCATTCCTCCTCAGTCAAGCCCCTTCGTCCATCTCCTAACACTACAATCTGCACCCTCTCTTTTCCTTCGCTATGAATGGTATGCTTTATCTGTATATTGCTCAAGAAATAATAAATCAAACCAAAATTGAATACCTCCCCTCCATCCCCCCACCCACTCCATCTCCCTATGCCCAACACCATCCCCCTGCCCCCACCAACACCATGGCCCCTGCCCCGCCCCATCCCTCCACCCCCGCCCCCCACCCCAACCCCGCCCCATCCCTCCAATCCAACCCCACCCCATCCCTCCACCCCCCAACCCAACCCCGCCCATCCCTTCAACCCCATCCCAACCCCACCCACCCCTCTACCCCCCAACCCCGCCCCACCCCATCCCTCCATGCCCACCCCCCCACTCCCCCGCCCCATCCCATCCCTCCACGCCCATCCCACCCCACTCCCCCGCCCCACTACCCTGCCCCATCCCCCCACCCACTACCCCGCCCCATCCCCCCACCCACCCACCCACTACCCCGCCCCATCCCCCCACCCACCCACCCACTACCCCGCCCCATCCCCCCACCCACCCACTACCCCGCCCCATCCCCCCACCCACCCGCTACCCCGCCCCATCCCCCCATCCCTCCGCCCCCCCGCCCCATCCCTCCACCCCCCCGCCCCATCCCCCCGCCCCATCCCCCCATCCCTCCACCCCCCCGCCCCATCCCCCCATCCCTCCACCCCCCCGCCCCATCCCCCCATCCCTCCACCCCCCCCGCCCCATCCCCCCATCCCTCCACCCCCCCCGCCCCATCCCCCCATCCCTCCACCCCCCCCGCCCCATCCCCCCATCCCTCCACCCCCCCCGCCCCATCCCCCCACCCCCCCCGCCCCATTCCCCCATCCCTCCACCCCCCCGCCCCATCCCCCCATCCCTCCACCCCCCCGCCCCATCCCCCCACTACTTCTTGAGAAGGTGAGAGGGCATGGGATCCAAAGGCCTTTGGCCTTGTGGATCCAGAACTGGCTTGCCTGCAGAAGGCAGAGAGTGGTTGTGGATGGGGCTTTTTCTGAATGGAGGTCAGTCACCAGCGGAGTGCCTCAAGGATCTGTTCTGGGACCCTTGTTGTTTGTCATTTTCATAAATGACCTGGATAAGGAAGTGGAGGGATGGGTTAGTAAGTTCGCTGATGACACTAAGGTCGGTGGTGTTGTGGATGGTCTGGAAGGATGGCAAAAGTTGCAGCAGGACATAGATAGGATGCAGGACTGGGCGGAGAAGTGGCAGATGGACTTCAACACGGATAAATGTGTAGTCGTCCATTTTGGCAGAACCAATGGGATGAACGAGTACACTATCAAGGGCAGAAGTCTTAGTAGTGTTGAAGAGCAGAAGGATCTAGGGGTCCGGGTCCACAGGACTCTTAAATCGGCCTCGCAGGTGGAGGATGTGGTCAAGAAGGCGTATGGTGTACTGGCCTTCATTAATCGAGGGTTTGAGTTTAGGAGTCGGGAGGTAATGCTGCAACTTTATAAGACCCTTGTCAGGCCTCATTTAGAGTATTGTGCGCAGTTCTGGTTGCCTCACTATAGGAAAGATGTAGAAGCTATTGAAAGGGTACAGAGGAGATTTACAAGGATGTTGCCTGGACTGGGAGGCATGCCTTATGAAGTTAGGTTGAGGAAGCTGGGACTCTTTTCCCTGGAGAGACGTAGGTTGAGAGGTGACCTGATAGAAGTTT
The DNA here is from genome assembly GCF_965287045.1 of Carcharhinus amblyrhynchos. Lineage (NCBI taxonomy): Eukaryota > Metazoa > Chordata > Chondrichthyes > Carcharhiniformes > Carcharhinidae > Carcharhinus > Carcharhinus amblyrhynchos. The sequence continues at coordinate 97,471,005 of NC_137334.1, read as the reverse complement.
ACAAAATGTTGAGAGGAATAGATAGGGTGGACTCTCAGAGGCTATTTCCCCAGGTTGAAATGGTTGCTACGAGAGGACACAGATTTAAGGTGCAAGGAGGGAAGTTCAGAAGTGATGTTAGGGGTAAGTTTTTCACTCAGAGGGTGGTGAGTAAATGGAATCGGCTGCCGTCAGTGGTGGTGGAGGCGAACTCGCTGGGGTCTTTTAAAAGACTTCTGGATGAGTATATGGGGTTTAATGAGATTGAGGATTATAGATAGGTCTGTAGGTTGGTAGGTGTTGATGTGATCGGCGCAACTCGTGGGCCGAAGGGCCTGTTTGTGCTGTAGTGTTCTATGTTCTATGTACCCAACCCAGCCACATCCCTCCACCCCCAGCCCCCCAAAACCCGCCCCGCCCCTCCGTCCCCCCGCCCCTCCGTCCCCCGCCCAGCCCCGCACCTCCGTCCCCCGCCCCGCCCAGCCCCGCACCGCCCCTCCGCTCCCCCGCCCAGCCCCGCACCGCCCCTCCGCCCCCCCGCCCAGCCCCGCACCGCCCCTCCGCCCAGCCCCGCACCGCCCCTCCGCTCCCCCGCCCAGCCCCGCACCGCCCCTCCGCTCCCCCGCCCAGCCCCGCACCGCCCCTCCGCTCCCCCGCCCAGCCCCGCACCGCCCCTCCGCTCCCCCGCCCAGCCCCGCACCGCCCCTCCGCTCCCCCGCCCAGCCCCGCACCGCCCCTCCGCTCCCCCGCCCAGCCCCGCACCGCCCCTCCGCTCCCCCGCCCAGCCCCGCACCGCCCCTCCGCTCCCCCAACCCCGCCCCTCCGCTCCCCCAACCCACCCCCTCCACCCCCGCCCCACCCCCTCCATCCAAACGGCCCCCCCCACCCGAACGCCCCCCACCACCCCCTCCACCCGAACGCCCCCCACCACCCCCTCCACCCGAACGCCCCCCACCATCCCCCTTCACCCCACTACCCCCATCCCTGTCGGGTCAATCACCAAGGTTCTGGGTGACCGATCCACTGGGAAGCTGGAGGCTGCACGAATCCCGCGGATGCAGGCCCGAGGCCCGGACCATCCTTTACCAACATGGCCACCGCCCAGCTTCCGGCCTGTGCTCTGTATCCAGGAAGTGACGCCAGTGGATGCGGGCTTCTAGAAAATGGCGCCAGCGATCAAGGTAAATTTAAACCCGGAGAAACACCCGCTTCACTCACCCCAACTCCAACCTCTAATCTTCACCACCTCGCTTCACCCGCACCAACCCAAATAAAACCCAGAGAAATACCGGCTTAACTCGTCCTATCCGCAATCCTTGATCCCCATTGTCCCACATCCCTAAAAAGAAAACGTTGGAAAACTTCAGCAGGCCTGGCCCCATCAGAAAGGAGAGGAAGAGAGCTGACGTTTCGAGTCCGGACGATCCTTTGTCAAAGCTGGTCTACTGCCTCTGGCAGCTTGTTCCAGACACTCTGGACACTCTCTCCCCTCAAACGTACGCCCTCTAGTTTTAGACTCTGCTACCTTTGGGAAAAGATATTGACTATTTAGTTAATCTATGCCCCCCATTATTTTATAGATTTCAATAACGTGGCACAGTGGCAGGCACTGCTGTTTTACAGTGCCACAGGTTCTGGGTTCAATTCCCAGCTTGGGTCATTGTCTGTGTAGAGTTTGCACGTTCTCCCATGTCTGCATGAGTTTCCTCTAGGTGCTGCAAAATCCTCCCACAGTTTGAAAGATGTGCTGGTTAGGTGCATTGACCTGAACAGGTGCTGGAGTGTGGCGATTGGGGAATTTCACAATAACTTCAACTCAGGGGGCTGAAGGGTAGGTTAGTAAATTTGCTGATGACACCAAAATTGGTGGAGTAGTGGATGAGGTGGAGGGCTGTTGTAGGCTGCAAAGGGACAATGACAGGATGCAGAGCTGGACCGAAAGATGGAGTTGAACCCTGATAAGTGCGAGGTGATTCATTTTGGTAGGACAAATTTGAATGTGGATTACAGGGTCAATGGCAGGGTTCTGAGAATATGGAGGAACAGAGATATCTTGGGGTTCATATCCACAGATTTTTGAAGGTTGCCACTCAAGTGGATAGAGCTGTGAAGAAGGTGTGTGTTAGCATTTGTTAACAGGGGGTTTAAGAGCTGTGAGGTTATGCTGCAACTGTACAGGACCTTAGTGAGACCACATTTGGAATATTGTGTGCTGTTCTGGTCACCTCACTATAAAACCGCAGGGCCTGGGTTGCGTTATAGACCCCGACAATCACATTTTGATTTGATGTGTCTTTAGTTTTCTTTGTACTTTTGTTTTTGTTTGGGCTGTTCCCCTTTCTTTTGGGGAGCTGCCCCTTTTACTTTGTCCTAATTTAGTTTGAGTTTGTCTATTTGGTTTGACCTTAAAAGAGGAAGAATGTGGAAGCGTTGGAGAGAGTGCAGAGGAGATTTACCAGGATGCTGCCTGGTTTGGAGGGTAGGATTTATGAGGAAAGGTTGAAGAAGCTAGGGCATTTCTCTTTGGAGCAGAGGAAGATGAGAGGCGACTTAATAGAGATTTATAAGATGATGAGGGGGATAGATAGAATGAACGTGCAGAGACTATTCCCTTAGGTGGATGTAGCTGTTACTAGGGTGCATAACTATAAGATTAATGGTGGGAGATTTAGGAGGGATGTCCAAGGTAGATTCTTTACTCAGAGAGTGGTTGGGGTGTGGAATGGACTGCCTGCTGTAATAGTGGAGTCGGACACTTTAGGATCTTTCGGTTATTGGATAGGCATATGGAGCACACCAGAATGATAGGGAGTGGGATAGCTTGACCTTTGTTTCAGACAAAGCTTGGCACAACATTGAGGGACAAAGGGACTGTACTGTGCTGTACTGTTCTATGTTCAGTGTTAATGTAGGCCTCAATTGTGACTAATAAATAAACTTTAAAGATCACCCCTAAGCCACCTCCGCTCCAGAGAAAAAAGTCCCAGTCTGTCCAGCCTTTCCTTATAACTCAAACCATCAAGCCCCAGTAGCACCCAGTAAATCTTTCCTGCACTCTATCTAGTTTAATAATCTCCTTTCTCTAAGGATCAGAATTGTACACAATATCCTAAGTGTGGCCTTACCAATGTCTTGTACAACTTCAACAAGATGTCTGAACTCCTATATTCAGTGTTCTGACCAATGAAACCAAGCATGCCAAATGCCGCCTTCACCACCCTGTCCACCAGTGATTCTACTTTCGAGGAGCTCTGAACCTGTACCCCTAGATCTCCTCGATCGAGAACTCTACCCAACGCTTACCTTTAATTGGGTAAGTCGTGCCCTGGTTCGATCTACCAAAATGCATCACTTCACATTTATCTAAATTAAACTCCATCTGCCATTCATCAGCCCACTGGACCAACTGATCAAGATCTGTTGCAATCCGAGATAACTTTCTTCACTGTCCAGTATGCCACCAATTTTGGTGTCATCAACAAACCTACTAATGATGCCTCTTCAGTTCTTATCCAAATCATCACTATAAATGACAAATAACAATGGACCCACCACTGATCCCCAAGGCAGACCATTGGTCACAGGCCTCCAGTTTGAAAAACTACCCTCTACAATCACCCTGTCTTTACGTTTTAAATTTATTTATTAGTGTCACATGTAGGCTTACATTAACACTGCAGTGAAGTTACTGTGAAAATCCTTCTGCCTGTTCGGTTACACTGATGGAGAAATAAGCACGGCCAATGCACATAACCAATATGTCTTTCAGACTGGGACAAAACCAGAGCACCCACAGGAAACCCAAGCAGACAAGGGGAGAATGTGCAAACTCCACACAGATGGTGACCCAAGCCGGGGATTGAACCCAGGTTCCTGGCACTATGAGGCAGCAGTGTTAACCACTGTGTCATCAAGCCAATTTTGTATCCAATTGGCTACCTCACCCTGGATCCCGTGATATTTCATCGATACCAACACTGATCTAGAACTCTCCACCTCTTCCCTCGGATCACATTCTTCCTAACCCTAGCCCTCGCCCTTTATTCACCATACCCTCTGATATGGTTTTGTAAAGGAGAGGTTGTGTCTCATAAACGTAATTGAGTTCTTTGAGGAAGTGACAAGAAAAATTGACCAGGGCAGGGCAAGGAATATTGTATGCATGGACTTTAGTAAAGCCTTTGATAAGGTTCCTCATGGCAGCCTGAACTCCTCCTTGCCTTCATCTCCATGCTCACTTATTTGGGCAGGGGTTCTCCCCCCATTCAGCAGATCCTGTCACTTAACTTCAGTGCTTCCTCTCCATCGGGACCCCTCCCTCAGGCCTCGAACCTGCTCTTGATCAATCCAACCGCTGAGCATCAAGCCATTGTTTCCAGGACTGTCTCTGGAGATCATCACGTCTGGAGATCTTCCATCCACAGCCTCCAATCTCATAGTCTCCAAACCCCGGCCAGCCTGCTTCTACCTCCTTCCGAAATCCACAAACAGGACTGCCCCAGTAGGCCCATCATGTCAGCCTGTTCCTGCCCCACTCAACATATTTCCTCCTATCTTGACTCCACTCTCCTCTTGTCCAGACTCTTCCCATCTACATCCACAATTCTTTGATGCCCGCTCTGACGAAGGGCCACTCAAAATATTGGCTCTATTCTCTCTCCACAGATGCTGTCAGACCTGCTGAGATGTCTCAGCATTTTCTGTTTTGTTTCAGAGTTCAGCATTTGCAGTATTTTGCTTTCACCAAAATTCACACCCGCAGTTTTATAGTCCATTCCCTTTGAAATAAAGGCCAACATTCCATTTGCCAATTTACAGTTCAACTTGCCTGCTAGTTTTTTGTGATTTATGCATAAGGATCCCCAAATCCCTCTATGCTTCTGTTTACTGAAGTCTTTTTGCATTTAAATAATATTCAGCTCCTTTATTCTTCCTTGTGAGATGTGGGAGTTCCGTGACGCTTCCAACGTCTCAGACAACTATGTCTGCAGGAAGTGCACCCAATTGCAGCTCCTTACAGAACACATGGATAGGTTGGAGCAGCAGCTGGATGCACTTAGGAGCATGAAGGAGGCAGAAACTGTCATAGATAAGAGCTTTAGAGACATGGTCACACTGAAGATGCAGGCAGATATATAGGTGACTGCCAGAAGGGACAGGCAGTCAGTGCAGGAATCCCCTTGGTTATCCCTCTCTAACAAGTATATCATTTTGGATACTGTTGGGGGAGATGAGCTATCAGGGTATGCCAGCAGCCAAAGCAGTGATACCACAGCTGGCTCTGTTGTTAAGCAGGGAGGGGCAAAGAGGACGAGAGCAATAGTTATAGGGGACTCTATAGTTAGGGGTATAGATGAGCGTTTTTGTGGACGTGAAAGAGACTCCAGGATGATATGTTGCCTCCCTGGTACCAGGGTCCAGGATATCTCTGAACGGACAGAAGGGAGAGGGTGAACAGCCAGAGGTCGTGATACATATTGGTACTAACGACGTAGGCAGGAAGAGTGATAAGGTCCTGCAGCAGCAGTTAGGGAGTTATGTAGAAAGTTAAGCAGGACTTCTAGGGTGGTAATCTCAGTATTACTCCCTGTCCCATGTGCTAGTGAGGCTAAGAATAGGCAGATAATGCAGCTCAACATGTGGCTAAATAGCTGGTGTAGGCAGGAGGGTTTCAGATGTAGGAAGGAGGGTTTTTGAATATAAAAGTAGGGAGGTCTTGCTGCAACTGTACAGGGCACTGGTGAGGCCTCAGCTGGTGTACTGTGTGCCGTTTTGGTCGCCGCACTTACGCAAGGATATTTTGGCCTTGGGGGGAGTGCAGGAGAGGTTTACTAGGCTGATACCGGAGTTGAGGGGGTTGAACTATGAGGAGAGGCTGAATAATCTAGGCTTGTACTCGTTAGAGTTTAGAAGAATGAGGGGAGATCTCATTGAGACATATAAGATGATGAATGGGATGGATAGGATAGAGGTGGAGAGACTCTTCCCGCTCAGAAAGGACAGTAGGACTAGAGGGCACAGCCTCAAGATAAAGGGGGGGGCGGTTTAGAACGGAGTTGAGGAGGAACTTCTTCACTCAAAGAGTGGTGAATCTCTGGCATTCTCTGCCCATTGAAGTGGTGGAGGCTGCCTTGCTAAATATATTTAAGACGCGGGTTGATAGGTTTTTGATAGGCAAGGGGATTAAGGGTTATGGGGAGAGGGCAGGAAAGTGGAGCTGAGACACAACAGATCAGCCATGATCTTATTGCATGGCGGGGCAGGCTCGAGGGGCTAGATGGCCTACTCCTGCTCCTATTTCTTATGTTCTTATATTCTTAGATGTCTGGACCGTTGAGGTCTCTTCCAGGGCAGATGGGACCTGTACAAGGACGGGTTGCATCTAAACTGGAGGGGCACAAATATTCTGGCCGGGAGGTTTGCGAGTGTCACGCGGGAGGATTTAAACTAGTTTGGCAGGGGGGTGGGACCCAGAGCAAAGGTGAATCAGTTGAAGGGGAATGAGAGAGTAGGGCCAGTAGGACTCAGAGAAACAGCAGGCAGGGTGGGATTGCAAATCAGAGAGGGTTTGGTGGACTGAAGCGCATTTGTTTCAATGTGAGAAGTGTAGCAGGTAAGGCAGATGAATTTAGAGCTTGGATTAGTACTAGAAACTGTGATGTTGTTGCTATTACAGAGACTTGGTTAAGGGAAGGACAGGATTGGCAGCTTAACATTCCAGGATACAGATGTTTCAGGCATGTTAGAGGGGGATGTAAAAAGGTGGGGGAATTGCACTACTGGTTAAGGAGAATATCACAGCTGTACTCCGGGAGGACATCTCGGAGGGCTCATACAGCAAGACAATATGGGAAGAGCTCAGGAATAGGAAAAGTGTAGTCGTAATGTTGGGGATTTACTATAGGCCACCCAACTGCCAGCAGGAGATTGAGGAACAGATGCGTAGGGAGATTTTGGTGGGAGATTTTAATTTCCCCAGTATTGACTGGGATGCACTTAGTGCTAGGGGTGTGGATGGGGCAGAGTTTGTAAGGAGCATCCAAGAGGGTTTCCTGAAACAGTATGTAGAAAGTCCAACTAGGGAAGGGCCCATAATGGACCTGGTATTGGGGAATGAGCCTGGCCAGGTGGTTGATATTTCAGTAGGAGAGCAGTTTGGGAACAGTGACCATAATTCAGTAAGCTTTAAGGTACTGATGGGTAAAGATAAGTGTAGTCCTCAAGCGAAGGTTTAAATTGGGGGAAGGCTAATTAGAACATAGAGCATTACAGCACAGTACAGGCCCTTCGGCTCTCAATGTTGTGCCGAGCTATGTCCAATCCCAAGATCAAGTTATCCCGTTCCCTATCATTCTGGTGTGCTCCATGTGCCTATCCAGTAACCACTTGAAAGTTCCTAAAAGTGTCCGACTCCACTATCACAGCAGGCAGTCTATTCCACACCCCAACCACTCTCTGAGTGAAGAATCTACCTTGGACATCCCTCCTATATCTCCCACCATGAATCTTATAGTTATGTTATTACAGTGATATTAGACAGGAACTGAAGAATGTAGATTGGGGGCAGATATTTGACGGCAGATCAACATCTGGCTTGAGGGAGGCTTTCAAGTGTAAGTTGATAGGGATTCAGGACTGGCACATTCCTGTAAGGGCGAAGGATAAGTATAGCAATTTTTGGGAACCTTGTATAACGGGAGATATTGTGAGTCTAGTCAAAGGAAAAAAGGAAGCCTTTGTCAAAGCTAGGAGGCTGGGAACACACAAAACAAGTGGAACACAAGGAAAGTAGAAAGAAACTTAAACAAGGAGTAAGAAGAGCTAAAAAGGGTCATGAAAGTGCATTGGCCAGTAGGATTAAGGAAAATCCCAAGGCTTTTTATACATATGTAAAGAACAAGAAGGTAGCCAGGGAGACGGTTGGCCCACTCAAGGACGAGGGAGGGAATCTATGTCTGGAGTCAGAGGAAATGGGCAAGGTATTAAATGAGTACTTTGTGTCAGTATTCGCCGAAGAGAAGGACTTGGTGGATGATGAGTCTGGGAAAGGATATGTAGATAGTTTGAGTCACGTTGAGATCAAAAAGGATGAGGTATTTGGGTTCTTGAGGAACACCAAGGTAGACAAGTCTCCAGGGCTTGATGGGATATACCCCAGAATACTGAGAGGCGCAAGAGAGGAAATTGCTGGGACCTTAAGAGAAATCTTTGTATCCTCACTGGCTACAGGGGAGGTCTCAGACGATTGGAGAAAGCCAATGTTGTTCCTTTGTTTAAGAAGGACAGTAAGAATAATCCAGGTAATTACAGGTCAGTGAGCCTTACATCAGTGGTGGGGAAATTACTGGAGAGGATCCTTCAAGGCAGGATTTATTCCCACTTGGAAATAAGAAGACGTATTAGTGAGAGGCAACATGGTTTTGTGAAGGGGAGGTTGTGTCTCACAAACTTGATTGAGCTTTTCGAGGAAATGATGAAGATAATTAATGAGGGTAGGGCGATGGATGTTGTCTACACGGACTTCAGTAAGGCCTTTGACAAGGTCCCTCATGGCAGATTGTGAAGTCGCATGGGATCAGAGGTGAGCTGACAAGGTGGATACGGAAGTGGCTTGGTCAAAGAAGCCAGGGGATGGCAGTGGAAGGGTGCGTTTCTGAATGGAGGGCTTTGAGAAGTGGTGTTCCTCAGGGATCAGTGCTGGGATCTTTGCTGTTTGTAATATATATAAATGATTTGGAGGAAAATGTAACTGGGTTGATTAGTAAGTTTGCAGACGACACAAAGGTTGGTGGATTTGCAGATAGCAGTGAAGACCATCAGAGGATACAGCAGGATATAGATCAGTTGGAGACTTGGGTAGAGGGGTGGCAGATGGAGTTTAATCCGAACAAATGTGAGGTAATGCATTTTGGAAGCTCTAGTACAGATAGGAAATATACAGTAAATGGCAGAACCCTTAGGAGTATTGATAGGCAAAGGGATCTGGGTGTACAGGTACACAAGAGTTACTCTAATTCTATCAAATTCTCCAAGTATTCTGAAAGCTTTGTGGATAGCATGTTTAGGGAGGTGGTCACACCACTTTTTTTTAATTCAAGGTTTAAAGGAGATGTATGATGCAAGTTTTTTATGATGTGGGTATGCCGGCGTTGGACTGGCGTAAACACAGTAAAAAGTCTGACAACACCAGGTTTTAGTCCAACCTATTTATTTGATAATATACTCGCAAGCTTTCGGGTTAGCCCCTTCGTCACTTTTTACTGCAAGTTTTTTTACACAGAGGGTGGCGGGTGCCTGAAACTTGCTGCCGGGGGGAACTAATGGAAGCAGAATAGATAGTGATTTTTAAGGGATGTTTTGACAAGTACATGAACAGGATGGGTATAGAGTGATATGGTCCCCAGAAGGGTAGGGCTTTTAGTTCAGACGGTGCAGGTTTGGAGGGCCGAAGGGTCTGTTCCTCTACTGTAATTTTCTTTGTTCTTTTCTTTGTGAGTGGCTTGGAGGGGAACTTGTGGTGTTCCCGTGTATCTGTTGCTTATGTCCTTCTGGATGGAAGTGCCCATTGGTTTGAACAAAGAACAGAGAAAAGTATGGATCAGGAACAGGCCCTTTGGCCCTCCAAGCCCATGCTGATCATGATGCCTTAACTAAACCTTCTGGCCTTATTCAGTCCATATCCCTCTATTTCCTCCCTACTCATGTACCAATCCAGGTGCCTATTAAATGTTGCTAATGTGCCTGCTTCCATCTCTTCTGGCAGCATGTTCCAGGCACCTACCATTCTCTGCGTGAAAAACCTCCCCCCCCACTCCACATGTCTCCTCAAACTTTCCTCCTCTCACCTTGAATCTGTGCCCCCTTGTAATTGACACTTTCACTCTGGGGAAAAGCCTCTGACTATCCACACTGTCTGTGCCTCTCAGAATTTTGTTGACCTCTATCAGGTCTCTCCTCAGCCTCCATCTTTCCAGTGAAAACAACCCAAGTTTATTCAACTGGTGGGAGAGAGACTGCAGGGTTTATTCAACCTCTCCTCATAGCCAACACCCTCAAAACTAGGCTACATCTTGGGTGAACCTTCTTTGCACTCTGTCCAAAGCTTCCATGTTAGGAACATAGGAATTAGGAACAGATATAGGCAAATTCAGCCCATTCAATTAGATCATGGCTGATCTCTCCCTGGTCTCAAATCCATCTCCCCACCTGTTACTCATATCCCCTTAATCCTTTTTTATTAGAAATATATCTATCTATTTCTTGAAACCATTCAACAGTTCAGACTCCACTGTGCTATGGGTCAGCGAGTTCCACAAATTTACCACCCACTGCAAGAAGTAGTTCCTCTCATCTTAGTCTTAAATCTGCTGCCTCTCAACCTATACCTATGACTTCTTCTTCTAGATTGCCCCATAAGAGGAAACATTTGGTCTACATTTACTTTATCAATCCCTTTTAAAATTTTGTCTTCTTCGATCAGGTCCCCTCCCATCCTTCTAAACTCCAACAAGTACAAGCCGAAACTGTTTATTTAATCCCTCCTTATATGTCAACCCTTTCATTCCCTGGAATCAATCTGGTGAACCTCTTCTGAACTGTCTCCAGTGCTACCACATCCTTCCTCAAGTAAGGACAGCAGAACTGGACGCAATACTTAAGATGTCATCTCACCAACACCCCATACAATTGCAACAACACTTCTCTATTTTTATACTCCAGTCCCTTTGGAATAAATGCCAACACCCCATTTGCCTTTTTTATTACGTGCTGCACCCGGCATATTGAATTTCTGCGATTCATGAATATAGACACCCAGATCTCTCTGTCTGGATGCATTTTGAATCTGTTTTCCATTTAGGTAATAATTTGCCTTTCTATTTTTTTCTGCCAAAATGGACAACTCATTTATCCACATTAAACTCCATCTGCCAAATTTTGACCCATTCTCCTAGCCTGTCTTTATTTGTCTGTAAAATCTTCACTGACTGCTTTCCCACCTGTTTTAATTTCATCTGCAAATTTTGCTATGTTACACTCTGTCACTGCTTGTAGATCATTTATATAGATTGTAAACAGTTGAGGTCCGAGGACTAACCGCTGTGGCACCCCATTAGTTACGTTTCACCAGTCAGAGAAGGCCCCATTTATCCCAACCTTCTGCTTTCTGTCAGTCAGCCAATCTTCAATCCAATCCAGTACTCTGCCCCCAGTTCCCTGCGATCTCACCTTCTGGATCAGTCTTTCATGTGCCACCTTGTCAAATGCCTTCTGCCTTTAATCTCATTAGTTTATTCAATACCTTCTCTCTGGTGATTGTACCAAGTTCCCCTGCAACAATGACAATCTTTGGAAAATCTCCATTATTCTCGACAATGAAGACAGAGGCAAAATATTGGTTTAGTGCCTCCGCCATCTCTCTATTCCCTGTTAATATGTCACCGGTATTGTCGTCTAGTGGGCAGCATGGTGGCATAGTGGTTAGCACTGCTGCATCACAGTGCCAGGGACCCGGGGTCGATTCCCGTCTTGTGTGACCGTATGTATGGAGTTTGCACGTTCTCCCCGTGTCTGTGTGGATTTCCTCCAGGTGCTCCAGTTTCCTCCCACAGTCCGAAAGACGTGCTGGTTAGGTGCATCAGCCATGCTAAAATTCTCCCTCAGTGTACCCGAACAGGTGTCAGAGTTTGGCAACTGGGGGATTTTCACAGTAAGTTCATTGCAGCGTAGGTGTAGGCCTGCTTGTAATAATAAATAAATAATCTTCAAAACTCTGAAGGGCTAACATTTACTTCAGCTACTCTATTTCTCTTTATATACTTATAGCAGCTTCTGGTATCTGTGTCTGTGTTTTCTGCTAGTTTTCTTTTGTACTTCATCTTAGCACTTTTGATTCTAATTTTGGGAGCCTTTAGCTGACTTTGAAGTTCTTCCAATTCTCCAGCTTACCACTAGAAAAGGCAATATTACAATAATCATGGGGTGGAGATGCTGGCGTTGGACTGGGGTAGGCACAGTAATAACTTTCACAACACCAGGTTAAAGTCCAACAGGTTTATTTGATAGCACCAAGCTTTCAGAGCACTGCCCCTTCATCAGGTGAGTGGAGGATTTGGTTCACAAACAGACCATAGATAGACACAAACTCAATTACAAGTCTTAACAGGTAATCAAGCCTTTACAGGTATAGACAATGCGAGTAGAGAGAACGTTAAGTACAGGTTCAAGAGGTGTGAATTGTCTCAAGCCAGGACAGTTAGTGAGATTTTGTAAGGCCAGATAAGTTGTGGGGATTACAGATAATGTGACCTGAACCCAAGATCCCAGTTGAGGCTGTCCTCATGTGTGTGGAATTTGGCTATCAGCTTCTGCTTGGCGATTCTGCGTTGTTGTGTGCCTTGAAGGCCACCTTGGAGAACGCTTACCTGAAGGTCAGGCTGAATGCCCTTGACTGCTGAAGTGTTCCCCTGATGTGGAGATGGCGGTGTTGGACTCAGGTAAGCACAGTAAGTAGTCTCACAACACCAGGTTAAAGTCCAACAGGTTTATTTGGTAGGAGAAGCTTTCAGAGTATCACGCCTTCTTCAGGTGAGCGAGGAGTTGTGTTCACAAACAGAGCATAAAAAGACACAAATGAGATTTACAAGATAATGGTTGGAATGCGAGTCTTTACAGTAATCAAGTCTTAAAGGTACAGACAATATGAGTGTAGAGAGGGTTGAGCACAGGTTAAAGAGGTGTATGTTGTCTCCAGTTAGTGAGATTTTGGAAGCCCAGGCAAGTTGTGGGGGTTAGAGGTAGTGTGATATGAACCCAAGATTCAAGTTGAGGCAGTTCTCATGTGTACAGAACTTGGCTATCAGTTTCTGTTCAGCGATTCTGCACTGTTGTGTATCGTGAAGGCTGCCTTGGAGAACGCTTACCTGAAGATCAGAGGCCAAATACCCGAAACCACTGATGTGTTCCCTGACAGGAAGAGAACTCTCCTGCCTGGTGATTGTCGAGCAGTGTTCATTCATCTGTTGTAGTATCTGCATAGTCTCCCCAATATACCATGCCTTAGGACATCCTTTCCTGTGGGCGTATCAGGTAGCCAACGTTGGCTGAGTTGCAAGAGTATGTACCATGTACCTGGTGGATGATGTTCTCACGTGAAATGATGGAATCTGTGTTGATGATCCGACACATCTTGCAGAGATTGCTGTGGCAGGGTTGTGTGGTGTCGTGGTCACTGTTCTCCTGAAGGCTGGGGCTGCTCAGATGAGGAGGATCGCAACTGACACCAACAGATGCTGAAAGGCGCCCTCCTAAGAACAGGATATGGTGCTCAACTCAGCAAAAAGCCGAACTGACCTCAGAAGACAAACACGGGACACGGTGGACAGAGTACTCTTCGTCGTCCAGTACTTCCCCGGAGCAGAGCAGCTACGACATCTTCCCCGGAGCCTTCAGTATGTTATCGATGAAGACGAACATCTCGCTAAGGCCACCCCCACATTCCACTACTTGCCTTCAAACAACCGCACAACCTGAAACGGACTATTGTCGGCAGCAAACTTCAGGGGAACAGTGACCATGACACCACACAACCCTGCCATTAGCAACCTCTGCAAGACGTGCTGGATCATTAACATGAATGCCGTCATCTCATGTGAGAACACAATCCACCAGGTACTCGGTGCATACTCTCGCATTGTCTACTTGATACACTGTAGGAAAGGATGTCCTGAGGCATGGTACATTGTCGAGATCATGCAGATGCTACGACGATGGATGTATAGACACCGCTCAACAATCACCAGGCAGAAGTGTTCCCTTCCTGTCAGGGAACACTTCTGCGGTCAAGGGCATTCAGCCTCTGATCTTTGAGTAAGCGTTCTCCAAGGCAGCCTTCAAGAAACACGACAATGCAGAATCACCGAGCAGAAACTGATAGCCAAGTTCCGCACACATGAGGATGGTTTCAACTGGGATCTTGTGTTCATGTCACATTATTTGTAACACCACGACTTGCCTGGGCTTGCAAAATCTCACTAACTGTCCTGGCTTGAGACAATTCACACCTCTTGAACCTGTACTTAACCCTCTCTTCACTTGCATTGTCTGTACCTGTAAAGGACTTGATTACCTGTTAAGACTCGCATTCCAACCATTATTTTGTAATTGAGTTTGTGTCTATATAAGCCCTGTTTGTGAACCAAATCCTCTACTGCACCACAGCAAAAAGCCGCACTGACCTCCTCAGGAGACAAACACGGGACGTGGAGCAGTGCTCCAAAAGCTTGCGCTACCAAATAAACCACTTGGGCCTGAACCTAGTGTTGTGAGACTTCTTACTGTGCAATAATCATGGGGAACTTCAATATGCAGGTGGATTGGGAAAATCAGGTAGGCAATGGATCACAAGAAAAGGAATTTGTGGAATGTCTAAGAGATGGTTGTGACACAGCCAAATACAGAATGGCAAATTCTGGATTTGGTCATGTGTAATGAGGCAGACTTGATTAGAGAACTTAAGGTGAAGGAACCCTTGGAGAGCAGTGACCGCAATATGATAGAATTTACCCTGCAGTTTGGGAGAGAGAAGCTGGAAGCAGATGTAATGGTATTTCAATTAAATAAAGATAACTACAAAGACATGAGGAAGGAGCTGGCCATTGTTGATTGGAAAGGGAGCCTAGCAGGGAAGACAGTGGCACAGCAATGGCAGGAGTTTTTGGGGATTATTCGGGAGGCACAACAGAAATTTACCCCAAAGAAGAGGAAACATGCCAAGGGAAGGATGAGGCATCTATGGCTGACGAGGGAAGTCAAGGACAGCATAAAAGCAAAAGGAAAAGCAGACAAAGTGGCGAGGATTGGTGGGAATCCAGAGGATTGGGAAGTCTTTTAAAGTGAGTAGAGGACAACTGAAAAAGCAGTAAGGGGGGAGAAGTTGAAGAATGAGTGTAAACTAGCTAGTAATATAAAAGAAGATAGGAAGAGTTATTTTCAATATATAAAAGATAAGAGAGAGGCAAAAATAGCCATTGGACCATTGGAAACTGAGGCTGGAGAAGTAATAATATGCAGAAGAACTGCATTTTTTTAATTCATTGGTGAACACGGGCGTTGCTGGCTGGCCAGCATTAATTGCCCGTTCCTAGTTGCCCTTGAGAAGGTCCTGGTGAGTTGCCACCTTGAATCGCTGCAGTCCATGTTCCACAATGCTGTTAGGAAGGGAATTCCAGAATTTGACCCAGCGAGTGCGAAGGAACGGCGATATAATTCCAAGTCAGGATGGTGAGTGGCTTGGAGGGGAACTTGCAGGTGGTGGTGTTCCCATTTATCTGCTGCCCTTGTCCTTCTAGATGGAAGTGGTCGTGGGTTTGGAAGGTGCTGCCTAAGGATCTTTCGTGAATTGCTGCATTGCATCTTGTAGATAGTACACACTGCTGCTACTGAATGTTAGTGGTGGAGGGATTGAATGTTTGTAGATGTGCCAGTCAAGTGGGCTGCTTTGTCCTGGATGGTATCAAGCTTTGTGAGTCTTGTTGGAGCTGCACCTATCCAGGCAAATCGGGATAATTCCATCACACTCCTGACATGTACCTTGTTAATGGTGGATAGGCTTTGGGGAGTTAGGGAGGGTCCTAGATGACTGGAAAATAGCTAATGTAACACCGCTGTTTGTGAAGGGAGAGAAGCAGTAGGTGGGAAATTATAGACTGGTTAGCCTGACTTCGGTCGCTGGCAAGAGTTTAGAGTCATGATGTGGAGATGCTGGCGTTGGACTGTAAGAAGCCTCACAACACCAGATTAAAATCCAACAGGTTTATTTGTAGCAAACGCCACTAGCTTTCGGAACTGGCTGTTCCACCTCCCACCCACCTGATAAAGGAAGGTTCTGGGGAGAAAGTAGGATTAGGCTATTGAGTTGGACGAACAGCCATGATTGTAATGAATGGTGGAGCAGATTCAAAGGGCCAAATGGCCTCCTCCTGCTCCTACCTTCTATGTTTCTATGTTTTAGAACCAGGCAGGAACTATTTGTTTTGAAATGAAAGAGAAGACACGACTTCCCCTTAACGAAACTGCTGCGTCTGCTCTATCAAGCAATTCCCCTCAAGATGTCTCGCTATTTCCTCCTTGATGACGGATTCTAACATTTTACCTACAACAGACGTTAAACTAACCGGCCTATAATTCCCTGCCTTTTGCCTGCCACTCTTCTTAAACAACGGCGTAACATTAGCCGTTTTCCAATCTTCCGGCACTTCCCCGGAATCCAGCGACGTTTGGAAAATAACCACCAAGGCATCCACTATCACCTCCGCCATTTCAGAAAAAATCTAGTGAACTAGGTTTGCTGCATCTGCGTATGTATGGGCTCCCAAGACATAAAAGTGGGTTCCAAAAGACTCTCAAAAGTGATACCCTTTACACCCTATCTTATCAATGACTTGTTTTGCACAACACAAATTGGCCAAATGGTTTGGCGATCTATTACAAGTTCTGTACTGTCAAATGGGCGGCACAGTGGTTAGCGTTGCTACCTCACAGCGCCAGGCTTGGGTGGAGTCTGTGTGGAGTTTGCATGTTCTCCCCGTGTCTGCATGGGTTTCCTCCCATATTCTGAAAGATGGGCTGGTTAGGTGCATTGACCTGAACAGGCGCCGGAATGTGGCAACTCAGGAAATTTCACAGTAACTTCATTGCAGTGTTAATGTAAGCCTTACTTGTGACTAATAAATAAACTTTAACTTTAAATGGCTAGCTGTTAATTTTGTTTCGTAATCAAAACCTATGACGCTGTTTTTGCAATTGCTGTTCCTGCAGAGTGCCATTGTCCTGTGCTGGGATGTGGGCTGTACAACAAGCCACTCACCTCTGGGGGGGGACACTCCATTTGAACAAGCGCAGAAAGTTGTGCTGATGTTTGTTCAACGTCAGGTAACACATTTTACTCCTTGTATAAATATACTCTCCTTTATGTGCAATTTTCCTACTTTTCCTGACAATAATGATTTGTAGGTCTAATACAGATAGGAAATATACAGTAAATGGCAGAACCCTTAAGAGTATTGATAGGCAAAGGGATCTGGGTGTAAGGTATACAGGTCACTGAAAGTGACAACGCGGGTGGAGAAGGTAGTCTAGAAGGCATATGGCATGTTTGCCTTCATCGGCCGGGGTATTGACTTTAAAAATTGGCAAGTCATATTGCAGCTTTATAGAACCTTAATTAGGCCGCACCTGGAATATCATGTTCAATTCTGGTCGCCACACTATCAGAAGGATGTGGAGGATTTGGAGAAGGTGCAGAAAAGATTTACCAGATGTTGCCTAGTATGGAGGGCATTAGCTATGAGGAGAGGTTGGAGAAACTTAGTTTGTTCTCACTGGAGTGACGGAGGTTAAGGGGAGACCTGATAGAAGTCTACAAGATTGTGAGAGGCATGAACAGAGTGGATAGTCAGAAGGTTCTTTCCAGGGTGGAAGAGTCAATTACTAGGGGGCACAAGTTTAAGGTGCGAGAAGTAAGGTTTAAAGGAGATGTACGAGGCAGATTTTTTACACAGAGAGTAGTGGGTACCTGGAACTCATTGCCGGGGGCGGTAGTGGAAGCGGATAAAGTTGTGATTTTTAAGGGGCATCTTGACAAGTACATGAATGAGATAGAAATAGAGGGACATGGTCCCCGAAAGGGTAGGGGGTTTTAGTTAAATCGGGCAGCATGGTCGATGCAGGCTTGGAGGGCCGAAGAGCCTGCTCCTGTGCTGTAATTTTCTTTGTTCTTTGTAGGGAGGTAAAATTAAGAGGGTAATGGCTGAACTCCCATTTATTACCTGCTGAAAATGCTAGTAATAAGCTAGTAATGCTAGCTGTGCAGATACATGGATTTGGGCCTGTGTCTGTGGGAGTTTGTGCATTCTCCCTGTGGATGCGTGGGTTTCCTCCGGGCGCTCCGGTTTCCTCCCACACCCCAAAGATGTGCTCTTAGGCTCATTGGTTTTACCAAATTGACACTATTCTCCCCTGAATCTGGCTAAGTCAGGGGTTCTATTCGTAGACACGCAGGGTAGAATAGGTGTAGGGTGATGCGGCGGCGCGGGCTTGTTGGGCCGAAGGGCCTGTTTCCCGTGCTGGGTTGTTCTTTGTTCTTTGTAGTAAGTTGTCTCTCTGTCAAGAGTGGAAGTTTTAGAATGACACAGTAAGAAGGAAGCCATCATTGGAAGAACTATTCTATTTTTGCTCTTCGCTGCTTTTTCTCCGTATATACATATGAATATGGCGTGTATAGGATGTCAGGGAGGGGTAGTACCTCTGGTGGCGGAACATGTCACGTCCTTTCAGGGCGGTTTGTCCACCCTTTGTCCCCACCTGGCACTCAGCTCTCACCTGTGGCTCCCCGTAGCTGTTTGCTTGCGACAGCGGCCACTCTAGGCAAAGGCTTCAACAAGCCGGCTAAACCAGATGAGGGTAGCCAACGGGTCTCAACCCTCGGTGAGATAGGAAGATGTCTATCCCAGCATGTGAAGACAGACTCCGGCAGATTGAGCGGACGAGACCAATGGAAGGTCCAACGGTCAAGAAAGCGGTCTCTGCAAGCATCGTGGAACGCAAAGAGCAGGACAAGACACACAAGACGTTCTGGTCATCCGCTGCGCCTAGTCCCGTCTCCAGCCGTCTTGACTCTTGTCTTGCCACTGGATCTAGATGGGAATTGGGAAGAGAGAGTGAGGCTGATGCGGCGCAACTCTCCCTCACTTTAATCCAAATCAAGCGCTAGTCTCGACACCATCATCATCATCAGTGTCCTGTTCAACCCTTGAAGTCCTGTGGTGATGGGCGAGCGACAAAGCAGTAGGTGTGGATACACTGGGAGCTGTAGTCACGGACCTGCACACAGGTGGCTCAGGTCTAATGGTTGTTTTTCGCTGACTGAAGCAGCAGTGGAATTTGGCATCTACCTGGGCGACTTAGCAGTCCCCTTCAGGAATGTACTGCTCACCTCCATAGAATGAGGAAGGGGCTAGAAAAGGTGCCCTAAACATAGAACATTACAGCGCAGAACAGGCCCTTCGGCCCACGATGTTGCGCTGACCAGTTAAAAAAAACAATGACCCACTAATCTAAACCAATCCCTTTTCGTCCATAAACCTATCCACGGATTTCTTAAACGCCCCCAAACTAGGCGCATTTACAACTGCAGCAGGCAGGGCATTCCAATCCCTCACCACCCTCTGGGTAAAGAACCTACCCCTTACATCCGTCCTATAACTACCACCCCTTAATTTAAAGCCATGCCCCCTCGTGCTAGCTTTCTCCATCCGAGGAAAAAGGCTATTACTATCCACCCTATCTAAACCTCTAATCATCTTATATGTTTCAATAAGATCCCCTCTTAGCCGCCTTCTTTCTCGCGAAAACAACCCCAAAACCCTCAGTCTCTCCTCATAGGACCTCCCCTCCGTACCAGGCTACATCCTGGTAAACCTCCTCTGCACCCTCTCCAAAGCCTCCACATCCTTCCTGTAATGTGGGGACCAGAACTGCACACAATACTCCAAGTGCGGCCACACCAGAGTTGTGTACAGTTGCAACATGACGCTGCGACTCCTAAATTCAATCCCCCTACCAATAAACGCCAAGACACCGTATGCCTTCTTAATAACCTTATCTACTTGATTCCCAACTTTCAGGGATCTATGTACACATACACCTAGATCCCTCTGTTCATCCACACTATTCAAAGTCCTCCCGTTAGCCCTATACTCAACACATCTGTTATTCCTACCAAAGTGAATCACCTCACACTTCTCCGCATTAAACTCCATCCGCCACCTCTCGGCCCAGCTCTGCAACCTGTCTAAGTCTCCCTGCAAACTATGACACCCCTCCTCACTATCTACCACACCTCTGACTTTGGTGTCATCAGCAAATTTACTAATCCACCCAGCTATACCCTCATCCAGATCATTAATAAAAATTACAAACAGCAGTGGCCCCAAAACAGAGCCCTGAGGCACACCACTCATAACCGAACTCCATGATGAATATTTACCATCAACCACCACCCTCTGTCTCCTATCTGCTAGCCAATTCCTGCGGTTATTGATGTTCTGCTGCAAGCTGCCACCACTACATTTACTAAGCACTACATCATAACATAGTCTACTCAGGATTTCTAGAGGTCAAAAGTTATTATTGCACTCGTTCAACCAGAAGATATTATGGCAAATTATTTAAATGTTTTTGTTTTGATAATTCTTTGGCCAATATCATAGCTTCTTAGCACATTAGGAAAAGAGAATGAAAGGAGATTAAATGCTGAGTTGAGGTGAGGCACTGGATCATCACAAGCTGAATATTTTGAAACCCTTCATTTTTCCTTTTAAATATTACTGAGGCCATTTTTATTAAAGCATTTTAGACTATTTGTTCTTGAATTCATACTGGAATTAAAATGGACAATTCCAAGTTAGCTTAATGCCATTGTGAGTTACAGCCTATATAAACTAAAGATGGTCTCCATAATTAAGTAAAAGTATCAATGCTTGGGGAGGTCTTGTGACACAGTGGGTGATGCTACTGCCTTTGAACTAGAAGCTCCAGTTCAAATCCCATTCCAGGACTTGATGGCCAAGGAACGCTACTTCATAGCATGGCCAAAATGGTTGGGTTTCAACATGTAAGTCCTTCCAACATGTGCCAATGGCAGGCAGGAAGAGCAGGGGACATTCCTAGTCACCTGTAAGATGGAAAGAAAACTGGAGCCTCTACCACCATTATCCATTGCTCCAGGCTACAACATGAATACAAAATCCATGCTTCCACAGCAACTCTCACTCCTTGTGGGGCGTGTTGGTTTAATTTTTTGAATGGTTGTGGATTCGACTTGTGCCATCGATGTGGGAGTTCAATCCCTGTTGCGGCTGGGGTGAGTTCGGAAGCTGCCTCCTTGCCCTACCTATTGTGTAACTGATGGGCAGGTTTGCCTTTGGGCAGAGAACTGAAGAAGAAAAATATCAATGTCTACCCACCAAGCAACCCCACTGAATCTATTGATAAAATATTGATTCTGGTAATAATTAAATAGGATGATGTTATTTACCTAATAAAAAAATACCAGAATATCTATTTGGGAATCATGGTCACTGATTCCCAAAATTAAATTGATGTCATTAGTTATCATAGAATCTTACAGTGCCACTCAGCCCATTGAGTCTGTACCAAAAACAATCCCACCCAGGCCCTATCCCACAACCCCATGCATTTACCCTAGCTGGTCCCCCTGACACTAAGGGGCAATTTAGCATGGCCGATCCACCTAACCCACACATCTTTGGACTTGGGAGGAAATCAGAGCAGATACAGGGACAATGTGCAAACTCCACACTGACAGTGATCCAAGCCGGGAATAGAACCTAGGTCCCTGGTGTTGTGAGACAGCAGTGCTAATCACGGTGCCATCTTGCCACTCCCGTTAGAATTGAGAATTTTCCTGTTTACTTCATAGAAATATTGTGGAAATAGAAAAAAAGAGTCCATTGCATCACTAAACTCCCTTCCTCTTTTGATTATATTAACTTTTGCCAACGTTGCACTACAGGTGCCAGAAGTACCTCACCCATTTGTCTATTCTTCCAGTATAGTCTGGATGATCATATTCCACTCTGGAGAGCATCCTAGGCAAATTCAATTCTGCAATTAGCCATGAGTGGCGGACATGCGGTGCCCCATAAAAGGCAGTAGACAGTGATCCAGAACTCTGTCTGATTACCCCTCCTGAACCCCTGAGAACTAGGCCATTTGTATCCCAATTGCTGCCATAACTGCCATCACTTATTAACTATAGGGTGGGGAAAGAATGTGGAACCTTTTGATCTGTGCAGCCTGATATTGAACCATGTGGTGTTTCTGTCTGACTAAACCAAGGGGAAAGCTCCCTAAATGGTATTCAAATAACTGGAAGTTTTTTCCAGTATTTCATCCAAACAATAATTGCCAATGAGTGAATTACAACAACAGGTGTTGGCAAAATATTCCATCATGAGCACATTAGATCTTGTCCTCACCCAATAAATACCATTGCATTTCCCCTCGGTGCTGCCACCGGCCTGAGAGTGGGAACCATGTCAATTTTCCCAGCCTAATAGGTTATGATCAACAATAGCACATCCTCTTAACCACGATTAGCAATGAAATCAATTATATCACAGAGATCAGTGTCCCAGCCAATTTAGTGACTTCCTTATGTATAATATAGCGAGGGGGATTGAATATAAAAGTAGGGAGGTCTTGCTGCAGCTGTATAGGGCACTGGTGAGGCCGCAGCTGGAGTACTGTGTGCAGTTTTGGTCGCCGCACTTACACAAGGATATTTTGGCCTTGGAGGGAGTGCAGAGGACGTTCACTAGGCTGATTCCGGAGTTGAGGGGGTTGAACTATGAGGAGAGGCTGAATAAACTAGGCTTGTACTCATTAGAGTTTAGAAGAATGAGGGGAGATCTCATTGAGACATATAAGATGATGAATGGGATGGATAGGATAGAGGTGGAGAGGCTCTTCCCGCTCAGAAAGGACAGTAGGACTAGAGGGCACAGCCTCAAGATAAAGGGGGGGCGGTTTAGAACGGAGTTGAGGAGGAACTTCTTCACTCAAAGGGTGGTGAATCTCTGGAATTCTCTGCCCGTTGAAGTGGTGGAGGCTGCCTCGCTCAATATTTTTAAGTCGTGGGTTGATAGGTTTTTGATAGGCAAGGGGATTAAGGGTTATGGGGAGAGGGCGGGAATGTGGAACTGAGCCACGACAGATCAGCCATGATCTTATTGAATGGCGGGGCAGGCTCGAGGGGCTAGATGGCCTACTCCTGCTCCTATTTCTAATGTTCTAATGTTCTAATGAACTCCATGACGAATATTTACCATCAACCACCACCCTCTGTCTCCTGCTTCGCTACACCCTGGCCAGTTGACCGCGGCTGGCGGGGATCCCATCTTGCGGTCGAACAAACAAAATAAAATACAAGACAACACCGCTCACCATTGGCACTTGGAACGTGCGCACGCTTTTGGACAACCCTACAGCAGACAGATCAGAGAGAAGAACAGCTAGAGAGCTTGCAAGATACAACATAGACTTTGCAGCCCTGAGTGAAACTCATCTTTCCAACATAGGTCAGTTGACTGAAACTGGAGGTGGACACACTTTTTTCTGGAGTGGTCGCGGCAGTGATGAGCTTCGTGATGCTGGAATTGGATTTGCCGTCAAGAGTCACCTTGTTCGGCAACTTGATAGTCTACCCAATGGTGTGAAAGACCGGCTTATGACATTACAGCTTCCGCTACAGAACAGAAGTCAAGCCACCCTGATCAGCGCCTACGCCCCCACAATGAACAACCCAGATGAGATGAAAGACAAACTCTATGAAGAACTAGATGCCCTACTATCAGCAATGAGCAGTACCAACAAACTGATCTTGCTTGGTGATTTCAAAGCAAGAGTAGGGTGTGACTCTGCAACCTGGCAGGGAGTCATTGAGAGGCATGGAGTGGGCAAGTGTAACAGTAATGGCTTACTCTTAATGAAGACCTGTGCAGCACACGACCTCCTCATCACCAACACAACCTTCCGGCTGCCTACCCGTAACAAGACCTCTTGGTTGCACCCCCGCTTTAAGCGTTGGCATCTTATCGACTATGTCATTGTCAGGAGAAAAGACAGGTAGGATGTCAGAGTAACCAAGGCCATGTGTGGTGCTGACTACTGGACAGATCACAGGCTCATTGCCTCCAAAATGAGGCTCCGCATCAGACCCGAGAGGCAACCACAAGGAAGCAAGGTTATGAAAAGAATCAATGCGACCAAGCTAAAGAACCCCAGCATAGCTTCAGCACTGGCTGAAGACTTAGAAATCAAGATTGCTGACATGCAGCATGACTGGTTTGATGAGAATGATGAGGAGACACAGGTTCTACTTGTTGAAAAGCACCACCTTCA
Organism: Carcharhinus amblyrhynchos; assembly: GCF_965287045.1. Lineage (NCBI taxonomy): Eukaryota > Metazoa > Chordata > Chondrichthyes > Carcharhiniformes > Carcharhinidae > Carcharhinus > Carcharhinus amblyrhynchos. The sequence continues at coordinate 97,447,044 of NC_137334.1, read as the reverse complement.
TCGGGCCTGTCAGAATGACCCATCATCAGCTGCCAAGGAAAATGCTTTTACCAGTGCTCGCAGGACAGTCCAGAATAAACTGCGTAAAATGCAGGATGCCTGGCTGAGGCCAAGGCAGATGAAATATAGGGATATGCTGACAGAAACGACTTGAAACGGTTCTATGAAGTCCTCAACACTCTCTATGGACCTCAGTTTCTCAGGAGTTCCCCCCTCCTGAGTACAGATAGTACAATTCTCATTACAGAGAGGGCTCAGATCCTGCAGAGATGGGCTGACCACTTTGAAGCCGTCCTCAACTGACCATCATCTATTAACGATGAGGCAATAGACAGGATTCCCCAGGTTGATATCAACAGCGCCACGGATGACCCACCGGTAGCAGCCGAAGTCACGAAAGCTGTCAGCCAGCTATCCAGTGGCAAAGCCCCAGGGACAGATGGCATACCCGCAGAGATCTACAAAGATGCTGGTTCTGTACTTATCGAGAAACTTACCGAGTTGTTCCAGCCCTTTTGGAAGCAAGGATCCATTCCTCAGGAACTTAAAGATGCTTCCATCATATACCTCTACAAGAGGAAGGCCAATTGGCAAGCATGCGACAACCACCGAGGAATCTCGCTGCTCTCCATCACAGGAAAAACCCTCACAAAGAGTCCTGCTAAATCATCTGATCACTCATTTGGAGCTGGGCCTGTTTCCGGAGTCACAGTGTGGCTTCCGCAAAAGTCACGGGACTATTGACATGATTTTTGCTGCGCGCCAACTTCAGAAGTGTCAGGAGCAGAATCGCGAGCTCTACACAACCTTTGTTGACCTCGCGAAAACCTTCGAGACTGTAAGCCGATAAGGCCTGTGGAGGATCACGTCAAAGTTCGGCTGCCCTCCCAAATTCATTCAGATGGTACGCCAGTTCCATGATGGCCAGAGTTCTGGATGGCGGAGAATCCTCTAAGGCATTCCCAGTCTCCAGTGGCATCAAACAGGGCTGTGTGCTTGCACCCACACTGTTCAGCGTGATGTTTATTGCCATGTTGAATGATGCCTTCCAGGACAGTGTTGCCGGAATCAGCCTCAAGTAGAGAGTGGATGGGAAGCTCTTCAAGCTGTGGAGACTTCAAGCTATTGAGATGCCCCAGGGATCTGTTCTAGGACCCTTGCTGTTTGTCATTTTCATAAATGACTTGGATGAGGAAGTGGAGGGATGCTTTGGTAAGTTTGCCGACGACACGAAAGTTGGTGATGTTGTGGATACTCTGGAAGGATGTCAGAAGTTGCAGCAAGACATAGGATGCAAGACTGGGCGGAGAAGTGGCAGATGGACTTCAACGCGGCTAAATGTGTAGTGGTCCATTTTGGCAGGTCCAATGGGATGAAGAAGTACAATATCAAGGGTAGGAGTCTTAGCATTGTTGAGGAGCAGAAGGACCTCGGGGTCCGGGTCCATAGGACTCTTAAATCGGCCTCGCAGGTGGAGGATGTGGTCAAGAAGGTGTATGGTGTACAGGCCTTCATTAATCGAGGAATTGAATTTAGGAGTCGGGAGGTAATGCTGCAACTTTATAAGACCCTTGTCGGACCTCACTTGGAATACTGTGCGCAGTTTTGGTCGCCTCACTACGAGAAACCGGAAGTCATCACTAGGACGCTTACCGGTAGTTGTAGTTTTTTTTTCTCGGGTTTATAAGCACCTACCTCCGTGTATCGGCCTCATTGTTCCTGAGGAGCAGTATCGAGAGGCAGCGATTTTTGGGCGTGTGAGGAGGCAGCAAAAAAGGTACATTTTTCTATTTATATTGTTTAACTTTTTATTTCTAGTTTAAGTCGCGAGTTTCGGCGGTTTTTTTAAAATTAGTTAGAAACCGGAAGTCGTCACTAGGACGCTTACCGGTAGTTGTAGTTTTTTTTTCTCGGGCCCCTAACCCTATAAATTAGTGCAGAGAGGATACCCGATCCTCTACACTGGTAGAGAATCCCACCCTCCCACCTCCTCTAACCTAATTATAAGTGTGGGGGAAGTTTTTTTTTAATATTTTTATTTTTATTTTTCTGCTGGTAATTGTTTCAGGGATGGCAGTTCAGGCAGTAAGCTGCATCTCCTGTGGGATGTATGTGGTGAGGGACTCCAGTAGTGTTTCAGGTGATTTTACTTGTCAGAAGTGTGTTCGATTGCAGCTTCTGGAGGAGCGTGTAAAGGAGCTGGAGGTGGAACTAGGGGAACTCCGCATAATTCAGGAGGCGGAGGCGGACATCGATAGGAGTTATAAGGAGATAGTCACTCCTAGAAATGAGTCTTGGGTCACTGCCAGGAGGAGGGGAAAGAAGCAAGTGGGGGGACAATCCCCTGGGGCTGTTCCCCTCCAAAATAGGTTTTCGGTCCTGGAGGCTACAGTTGAGGAGGAATCAACTGGGGATAGCCAAAGGGAGCAGGTCTCTGGGGGTGAGCCTATTGTAAAAGCTCAGGTGGTTAGGGGATGTAAAAGATTGGGCCTCGTGATTGGGGACTCCACAGGTAAGGGGACGGATAGGAGAGTTGGAAGTAATGGTAGGGACTCAGGGCTGGTGTGTTGCCTACCAGGGGCTGGGGTCCGGGATGTATCGGAAAGGGTATTCAGGACTCTTAGGGGAGAGGGAGATCAACCCCAAGTTATAGTTCATGTGGGGACGCATGACATAGGGAGGTTAAGGGAAGGGAATATTAAGCAGAGATTTATGGAGTTGGGGTGGAAACTAAAGGCCAAGTCAGAAAGAGTGGTTATCTCCGGACTCTTGCCTGTGCCACGGGATAGTTTAGAGAGGAATAGAGAGAGGGAAAGTTTGAACTCGTGGCTGAGAGGATGGTGCAGGAGGGAGGGGTTCAGGTACTTGAGCAATTGGGGCTCATTCTGGGGAAGGTGGGACCTCTATAAGAGTGATGGTCTACACCTGAATCAGAGGGGAACAAATATCCTGGGGGGTAAATTTGCAAAGGCTATGCAGGGAGGTTTAAACTGATTCGGAGGGGGGGTGGGATCCTGAGTAGAGGGGGTGAAAGTGAGGGGGGCATAGATGGGGACTGCAATGCACGGCATCGTGGGGGTGGGGCGGAGCAGGGTTTGAAATGCGTATACTTTAATGCGAGGAGTATTCGCAATAAAGTGGATGAACTTGCAGGGTGGATCAGTACCTGGGACTTTGATGTTGTGGCCATTTCAGAGACATGGATAGAGCAGGGTCAGGAATGGTTGTTGCAGGTCCCGGGTTCAAATGCTTTAGTCGGAGTAGAGAAGGAGGTAGAAGGGGGGGAGGGGTAGCATTATTGGTCAAGGACTGTATCACAGTGTCAGAGAGGAAGTTTGATGAGGACTTGTCTGTTGAGGTAGTATGGGCGGAGATTAGAAATAGGAGAGGAGAGGTCACCCTGTTGGGAGTCTTTTATAGAGCTCCTAAAAGTTCTAGAGAGGTTGAGGAAAGGATTGCGGAGACGATCCTGGTTAGGAGTGAAAGTAATAGGGTAATTGTTATGGGGGACTTTAACTTTACTAATATTGATTGGAATTGCTATAGCTCTAGCTCGTTAGAGGGGTCAGTTTTTGTACAAAGCGTGCAGGAAGGTTTTTTGAGTCAGTATGTAGATAGGCCAACTAGAGGTGAGGCTATATTGGATTTGGTGCTGGGAAATGAGCCAGACCAGGTGCTAGACTTGGAAGTTGGTGTGCATTTTGGTGATAGTGACCACAATTCGGTTACGTTCACCTTAGTGATGGAAAGGGATAGGCATGAACCTCGGGTCAGTAGTTTTAGCTGGGGGAAGGGTAATTATGACGCTACTAGGAGAGAATTAGGAAGCATAGGTTGGACGAGGAGATTACAGGGACTGGGAACATCCGAAATGTGGAGTTTTTTCAAGGAGCAGCTACTGCGAGTCCGTGATAGGTATGTCCCTGTCAGGCAAGGAGGATTTGGTAGGGCTAGGGAACCGTGGTGCACCAAAAAAGTTGATTCGTTGGTTAAAAAGGAAAAGGAGGCTTATGTTCGGATGAGACTTGAGGGCTCAGGTAGTGCATTAGAAAGCTTTAGATTGGCTAGGAGGGAGTTGAAGAGTGAGATAAGAAGGGCTAAAAGAGGACATGAGAAGACTTTGGCTGATAGGATTAAGGAGAATCCTAAGGTGTTCTATAGGTATGTCAAGAACAGAAGGTTGGTTAGGGCAAGATTAGGGCCAGTTACAGACAGTAGAGGGAAGTTGTGTGTGGAACCGGAAGAGATTGGAGAGGCATTGAACCAATATTTCTCTTCGGTGTTCACGCAGGGGGACATGAATATAGCTGAGGAGGACACTGGGTTGCAGGGGTGTAAAATAGACAGTATTGCAGTTGATAAGGAGGATGTGCTGGATATTCTAGAGGGTTTGAAAATAGATAAGTCCCCTGGTCCGGATGGGATTTACCCTAGGATTCTCTGGGAGGCAAGAGAGGTGATTGCAGAGCCTCTGGCTCTGATCTTCAGGTCGTCGTTGGTCTCTGGTATAGTACCGGAAGATTGGAGGATAGCGAATGTTGTCCCATTGTTTAAGAAGGGGAACAGAGACTTCCCCGGGAATTATAGACCGGTGAGTCTTACTTCTGTTGTGGGCAAGGTTTTAGAAAAAATTATTAGGGATAGGATTTATAGTTATTTGGAGAGTAATGAATTGATTGGAGATAGTCAGCATGGTTTTGTAGCGGGTAGGTCGTGCCTTACTAACCTTACTGAGTTTTTTGAGAAAGTGACCAAAGAGGTTGACGTAAGGCAGTTGACGTGGTATATATGGATTTTAGTAAGGCGTTTGATAAGGTTCACCATGGTAGGCTTCTGCAGAAAATGCAGATGTATGGAATTGAGGGTAGTCTAGGAAATTGGATCAGGAATTGGCTGGCAGATAGGAGATAGAGGGTGGTGGTTGATGGTAAATATTCGTCATGGAGTTCGGTTACGAGTGGTGTGCCTCAGGGATCTGTTTTGGGGCCACTGCTGTTTGTAATTTTTATTAATGATCTGGATGAGGGTATAGTTGGGTGGATTAGTAAATTTGCTGATGACACCAAAGTCAGAGGTGTGGTAGATTGTGAGGAAGGGTGCCATAGTTTGCAGGGAGACTTGGACAGGTTGCAGAGCTGGGCCGAGAGGTGGCGGATGGAGTTTAATGCGGAGAAGTGTGAGGTAATTCACTTTGTTAGGAATAACAGATGTATTGAGTATAGGGCTAACGGGAGGACTTTGAATAGTGTGGATGAACAGAGGGATCTAGGTGTATGTGTACATAGATCCCTGAAAGTTGGGAATCAAGTAGATAAGGTTGTTAAGAAGGCATACGGTGTCTTGGCGTTTATTGGTAGGGGGATTGAATTTAGGAGTCGCAGCGTCATGTTGCAACTGTACACAACTCTGGTGCGGCCGCACTTGGAGTACTGTGTGCAGTTCTGGTCCCCACATTACAGGAAGGATGTGGAGGCTTTGGAGAGGGTGCAGAGGAGGTTTACCAGGAAGTTGCCTGGTATGGAGGGGAGGTCCTATGAGGAGAGACTGAGGGTTTTGGGGTTGTTTTTGCGAGAAAGAAGGCGGCTAAGAGGGGATCTTATTGAAACATATAAGATGATTAGAGGTTTAGATAGGGTGGATAGTGATAGCCTTTTTCCTCGGATGGAGAAAGCTAGCACGAGGGGGCATGGCTTTAAATTAAGGGGGGGTAGTTATAGGACGGATGTCAGGGGTAGGTTCTTTACCTAGAGGGTGGTGAGGGATTGGAATGCCCTGCCTGCTGCAGTTGTAAATGCGCCTAGTTTGGAGGCGTTTAAGAAATCCGTGGATAGGTTTATGGACGAAAAGGGATTGGTTTAGATTAGTGGGTCATTGTTTTGTAACTGGTCGGCGCAACATCGTGGGCCGAAGGGCCTGTTCTGCGCTGTAATGTTCTATGTTGTATGTTGTAAGAAGGATGTGGAAGCTATTGAGAGGGTGCAGAGGAGATTTACAAGGATGTTGCCTGGATTGGGAGGCATGCCTTATGAAGATAGGTTGAGGGAGCTAGGCCTCTTCTCTCTGGAGAGACAAAGATTGAGAGGCGACCTGATAGAGGTTTATAAAATGTTGAGAGGTACAGATAGGGTGGATTCTCAGAGGATATTTCCCAGGGCTGAAATGGTGGCTGTGAGAGGACACAGGTTTAAGGTGCTGGGGAGTAGGTACAGAGGAGATGTTAGGGGTAAGTTTTTCACTCAGAGGGTGGTGAGAGAGTGGAATCGGCTGCCGTCGGTGGTGGTAGAAGCCAAGACGCTGGGGTCATAAGAACATAAGAACATAAGAAATAGGAGCAGGAGTAGGCCAACCAGCCCCCCGAGCCTGCCCCGCCATTCAATAAGATCATGGCTGATCTGTCTTGGCTCAGTTCCACATTCCCGCCCTCTCACCATAACCCTTAATCCCCTCTCTTATCAAAAACCCATCAACCCGCATCTTACAAATATTTAGCGAGGTAGCCTCCACCACTTCAACGGGCAGAGAATTCCAGAGATTCACCACCCTTTGAGTGAAGAAGTTCCTCCTCAACTCCGTTCTAAACCGCCCCCCCTTTATCTTGAGGCTGTGCCCCCTAGTCCTACTATCCTTTCTGAGCGGGAAGAGTCTCTCCACCTCTATCCTATCCGTCCCATTCATCATCTTATACGTCTCAATGAGATCTCCCCTCATTCTTCTAAACTCTAACGAGTACAAGCCTAATTTATTCAGCCTCTCCTCATAGCTCAACCCCCTCAACTCCGGCATCAGCCTAGTGAACCTCCTCTGCACTCCCTCCAAGGCCAAAATATCCTTGCGTAAGTACGGCGCCCAAAACTGCATACAGTACTCCAGCTGCGGCCTCACCAATGCCCTATACAGCCGCAGCAAGACCTCCCTACTTTTATATTCAATCCCCCTCGCGATGAAGGCCAGCATCCCATTCGCCTTCCTGACCACCTGCTGCACCTGCAAGCTGGGTTTTTGCGACTCATGCGCAAGGACCCCGAGGTCCCTCTGCACCGTCGCCTGCTGCAGTTTTTCTCCACGTAAGTAATAATCCTTCCTACCATTATTCCTACCAAAGTGGACCACCTCGCACTTGCCAACATTAAATTCCATTTGCCATTTCCTGGCCCATTCGCCCAGCCTATCTAGATCCTTCTGTAGACTCTCACCACCCTCTGCACAATTTGCCTTTCCACCAATTTTGGTGTCATCAGCAAATTTCGACACCCTACACTCGGTTCCCTCCTCCAGATCATCTATATAAATGGTAAATAGCTGAGGCCCCAGCACCGACCCCTGGGGCACTCCACTAGTCACCATCCGCCAATCCGAATAGCACCCATTGACCCCCACTCTCTGCCTCCTATTTGACAACCAGTCCTCTATCCACGCTAACACCCTACCCCCAACTCCATGCCCCCTTACCTTCAGCAATAACCTCTTGTGAGGTACCTTGTCAAAGTCCTTCTGAAAATCCAGAAAGACCACATCCACTGGCTCTCCTCTATCCACCGCCCTAGACACATCCTCATAGAACTCCAGTAAATTTGTCAGACACGACTTCCCTTTAAGGAAACCGTGCTGCGTCTGCTCTATCAAGCAGTTCCCCTCAGGATGCCTCGCTATTTCCTCCTTGAGGATGGATTCTAACATGTTACCTACAACAGACGTTAAACTAACCGGCCTATAATTCCCCGCCTTTTGCCTGGCACCCTTCTTAAACAACGGCGTAACATTAGCCGTTTTCCAATCTGCCGGCACTTCCCCGGAATCCAGCAACGTTTGGAAAATAACCACCAAGGCATCCACTATCACCTCCGCCATTTCTTTCAGGACCCTCGGATGCATTCCATCCGGTCCTGGGGACTTGTCCACAATCAGCCCCTTCAGTCTGCCAAGCACCACCTCTCTAGTAACAGTAATGTCATCGAGACCCTCCAGTCCTACCACCTTTCCATCTCTAACATCCGGCAAATTATTCATGTCCTCCTCCGTGAAGACCGAAACAAAAAAGTTATTCAAGACCTCAGCCATTTCCTCATCCCCTACCACTAAGTCCCCCTTCTCATCCTCTAAGGGACCAACGTTCACCCTAGCCAGCCTCTTCCTTTTTATATATTTATAAAAACTCTTGCTATCCTTTTTTATATTAAGCGCTAGCCCAGCTTCATAGTTTCTCCTACCCTTCTTTATCAACTTCTTTGTCAATCTTTGTTGACATTTAAACCTCTCCCAATCCTCTTCTCGCCCACTACTCTTAGCTACTCTAAACGCCTCCGCTTTTAATTTAACACTTTCCTTCACCTCCTTCGTTATCCACGGCTTATTACCTCTCCTCCTACGGTCCTTTTTGACCATCGGAATAAATTTCTGCTGAGCACCAAGAAAGATCTCCTTAAAGATCCTGCACTGCTCCTCAGCAGACCTACCTTCCAACGCGCTCCCCCAGTCCACATTTGCCAATTCTTCTCTCATCCTAGGATTGAGAGTTATAGATAGGCCTGGTAGGTATGGATATGATCGGTGCAATTCAGGGGCCGAAGGGCCTGTTTGTGCTGTAGTGTTCTATGTTCTGTTACCAAAGTGAAGGAGGCTGTTCTGAGAGACTTCCTCTTTTCCAATGACTGTGCCCTGTATGCTGGCTCAGAGCCAGAGATGCAAGGCAGTATGGACAAATTTTCCACGGCTTGGGACAACTTTGGACTCACCATCAACATTAAAAAGAGCAAAGTCATGCACCAGTCTGCTCCTCATGCACCGTACACAGAACCCATAATCACAATCAAAGGGTAGAAACTACAGGCAGTGGACCAGTTCACTTCCCTCGGCAGCACCTCTCCCAAGCAGTGACTATTGATACAGAAGTTAACTGCAGAATAGCAAAGGCAAGTTCTGCTTTTGGTAGACTGCGCTCCACTGTTTGGGAACGTCGAAGAATCAGCGCAGCGACGAGGTCTACAGTGCCATGGTACTCATTACCCTCCTGTATGCCTGTGAAATGTGGACTGTGTATCGAAGGCATGCAAGACAACTCAATCATAAGAACATAAGAAATAGGAGCAGGAGTAGGCCATCTAGCCCTTCGAGCCTGCCCCGCCATTCAATAAGATCATGGCTGATCTGAAGTAGATGAGTTCCACTTTCCCGCTTTCTCCCCATAACCCTTAATTCCCTTGTCTATCAGAAACCTATCTACCCATGACTTAAATATATTTAGCGAGGTAGCCTCCACCATTTCAACAGGCAGAGAATTCCAGAGATTCACCACCCTTTGAGTGAAGAAGTTCCTCCTCAACTCCGATCTAAGCTGCCCCCCCTCCTTATTTTGAGGCTGTGCCCTCTAGTCCTGCTATCCTTTCTAAACAGGAAGAATCTCTCTACCTCTACCCTATCTACCCCCTTCATTATCTTGTATGTCTCTATAAGATCCCCCCTCAGCCTTCTAAACTCCAACGAGTACAGACCCAGTCTATTTAGTCTCTCTTCATAGGCTAACCCCCTCATCTCCGGTATCAGCCTAGTGAACCTTTTATGCACTCCTTCCAAGGCCAATATATCCTTCCGCAAGTGCGGCGAGCAAAACTGCACACAGTACTCCAGCTGCGGCCTCGCCAGTACTCTGTACAGTTGCAGCAAGACCTCCCTGCTTTTATCTTCTAACCCCCTCGCTATAAAGGCCAATCATTTCCACATGACTTGTCTTCGCAGAATGTTACGCATCAGATGGCAAGACAAAGTACCAGACACTGAAGTCCTCTCTAGAGCAAGTCTACCATCAGTCCACACACTGCTGATGAGAGTGCAGACCCGTTGGGCAGATCATGTCATCCGTATGCCAGACGAGTGCATACCCAAGCAGCTCCTTTTTGGGGAACTCTGTGCTGGAAGACGCTCGCATGGAGGGCAGAAGAAACGTTTCAAAGACACACTCAAGGCCCCCCTGAAGTGGCTGGACATAGACATGACCACCTGGGAAACGCTGGCACAAAACTACTGCCTCATTCACAAGGGCTGTCAAGCATACGAAGCAAGGTCATTGCTGAAACACAACTTAAGCACGAGCTGCGCAAGTCCAGAACCACCACAACTACAATGCCTACACAGGTCTGTCCAGTATGTGCCAGGATATTCCATGCCCGAATTGGCCTGACAGTCATCTTCGGACACACCGCAACCAGCCTCAAAATGACTAATAGCGTCAAGGTCCTCATCGATGACGATGGACGAACGAACGTATGAATATACAAAATAGGGACATAAGTAGGCATTTGATTCCTCGAGCCTACTCTGCTATTTGATTAGAACGTAGCCAATCTGTTTCTGTTAGGAATTCCACATTCCACAATGTACTCTGATAAGTGATTCCCTTGCCTAACAAAAATATTACCTTTGCCTTAAAAAAATTCAATGACTCCTCCTCCACTGCCTTCTGAGGCAGAGAGTTCCAAAATCTCTCAACACTCAGAGGAAACAAATTCTCCTAATCTCTGTCATGAAAGAGCAAGCTCTAATTTAAAACAGTGCCTCCTAGTTCTGAACAAAGAATAAAGAAAAGCACAGGACAGGAGCAGGCCCTTTGGCGCTTTGTGCCAGTGCCGATTATAGAGTCGTGGAGATTTACAACATGGAAACAGGACATTCGGCCCAACTTGTCCATGTCACCCTTTTTTTAACTACTAAGCTTGTCCCAATTGCCCGCATTTGGCACATATCCATCTAGGCCCCTTATTCCCATGTCACTGTCTAAACGCTTTTTAAAAGACAACATTTTATCTGCCTCCACTCCACTACTACCTCTGGCAGCTTGTTCCAGATGCTCATTACTCTCTGTATGAAAAATTTGCCCCTCTGGACCCTTTTGTATCTGTCCCTTTCACCTTAAACCTTGCCCTCTAGTTTTAGATTCCTCTACTCCTCATCATGATGCCCTACCTGAACTAAAAAAAAACCTTCAGCCCTTACATGGGCCATATCTCTTTATTTCCTCCCTATTCATGTACCCATCCAGATGCCTCTCAAATGTTGCTAATGTGCCTGCTTCCACCACCACCTCTGCCAGCGCGTTCCAGGCACTCACCACTCTCTTTGAGAAAACTTCCCCCGCACATCTCCCTTAAACTTTCCCTTCTCACCTTGAACCTGTGCCCTCTTGTAATTGACACTTCCACCCTGGGAAAAGACCTCTTGACTATCCACCCTGTCTATGCCTTTCCAGTGAAAACAATCCTAGTTTATTCATCCTGTCCTCATAGTCAACATCTTTAAGACCAGACAACATCCTGGTGAACCTTCTTTGCACTCTCTCCAAAGCTTCCACAACTTTCTGGTGGAACAAAGAACAGTGCAGCACAGAAACTGGTTCTTCAGCCTACTAAGTCTGTGCAGACGCCGATGCCTCTCTAATCTAATATTTTCTTGTCTCTATGTGGTCCGTGTTGTTCTAGTCCCCGTCTATTCGTGTATCTTTACACATGCCTCTTGAACGTTGCTACAGAATCTGCTTCCACCACCTCCTCCGGCAGCGCGTTCCAGTTGTTCACCACCCTCTGAGTGAAAAACTTGCCCCTTACATCTCTTTTAAACTTTCTCCCTGTCACTTTCAACCTATGCCCCCGAGTATTTGACCTTTCGATCCTGGGAAAAGGACTCTGACTAGCCACTCTATTCAAGCCTGTCATAATCTTGTAAACCTCTATCAGGTCCTCCCTCATCCTCCGACACTCCAATGAAAACAATCCAAGTTTGTTCAGCCTTTCTTCATAGTCCATATCCTTGAAACCAGGCAACATCCCGATAAACCTCTCCAATGCATCAACATCCTTCTGGTAGTGTGGTGACCAGAATTGTACACAATACTCCAAATGTGGCCTAACCAAAGTCTTATACAGCTGCAGTATGATTTTCCAATTCCTATACTCAATGCCCCAGGCATGAAGACCAGCATGCCATACACCATCTTGACCACCTTGTCCACCTGACTAGCTATTGTCAGGGAACTGTGGATCTACATGCCCAGATCCCTCTGTATGCTAACATTTTTAAGGACTCTACCATTTACTGTATACTTTGCTTCTGCAATAGACCTTCCAAATCGCATCACCTCACATTTGGGTTAAATTCCATCTACCATCTTTCGGCCCAGGTCTCCAGCTGATTTATATCCTGTTATATCCTCTGACAATCCTCACTATCCGCTGCTCCACCAATTTTTGTATCATCTGCAAATTTACTGATCAGACTACCTACATTTTCCTCCAAATCATTTAGAAATATTACAAACAACAGAGGCCCCAGCACTGATCCTTGTGGAACATTGTTTGTTACAGACTTCCAGTTAGAAAAATAATGTTCCACTGCTATCCTCTGCTTTCTATGCAGTTTTGTATCCATCTGACCAACTTACCACGGATCTCATATGATTTCACCTTCTGTATCAGCCTGCCTTGAGGAACCTTATCGAAGGTTTTACTGAGGTCCATATATACAACATCCACTACCCTGCCCTGGTCAATTTTTCTTGTCACTTCCTCAAAGAACGCAATCAAGTTTGTGAGACATGACCTCCCCTTCACAAAACCATGCTGCCTATTGCTATAGATATATAAAACCGTAGAATCCTTATAGAGCAGGAAGAGGACATTTGGCCTATCGAGTTTGCACAGTCCACTTAGCCTGCATATCTTGAGACTGTGGGAGGAATCTGGAGCTCCTGGAGAAAACCCCACGCAGACACGGAGAGAATGTGCAAATTCCATACAGTCACCCAAAGCCAGAATCGAACTTGGATCCCTGGCACTGTGAGGCAGCATTGCTAAGCACTGTGCCACAGTGCCCCCTTATGTTTAATAGGGTTGTTTTAAAGTTCAGTTTTTTCTTACAGACAATCGATATGTCTGGTGGGAATGTAGCTCAGATGCTGGGAGAGCAGAATGATTGCTCATTTTAGCCATATTGTGTTTACTTGGGAGACAGCTGATGGATTTTTGTTTATGGATGAAGATTTCCCCTGGATTTTTGATTAGATTGATTGACAGGGTTATGTAATAATGTGATTAATGGAAGAAGCTGTGCATATAGCAGAAAAAAAAATCAGCTTTCAGTTTTGACTGGAGTTTGGCAAGCTGTTCTCTCCACAAAATTTCTGTGAAAGCTTCAAGGCTGTTTACGTTCATCATAGCAAATATATTTATGACTGCTGACTGTCTTTAAAGTGTTTTTCGAATTTGTAAGAAGAATGTTGCTTATTTGGAACAGAAACTGATAAGCTGGAAATCATAGTTGTTTCTTTTCTTGTTTAAATATTGTTCGAGGGTAATAGTTGAGTTGCTTCATTTGTTCGAGTTATAGTTAAACTGTGTTATTAAATAAAATGTGTTTTAAGATTTAAAAATCCCTAATTTGTCAATGGAATTACTCCTGGAGTGAAGTATCCAATCCTCAAATTTATACCAATATATTTCCTTCAACACCATAGGATCTTATCTTATGATTTAACCTTTTGTGAGGTACCTTGTTGAATGCCTTTGGGAAGCCCTAATACAACATATCTGCTGGTTTCCCCCCATCCACTCTGGTTGAGACTTCCACGAAAAACTCTAATAAATCAGTCATACGTGATTTCCCTTTCATGCTGACTCTTCTATCAAGCATCTAACTATTCTAATTGCATTGTCCAACACTTTGTATGTTATGGCATTTCAAATGCTTATCTAAATGCTTCTTAAAGAGAATGTTAAGAAAGAGGATGTGTTGGAACTTTTAAATTGCATCAAGATAGATAAGTTGTCGGGACCAGATGGGATGTACTCCAGGCTACTGTGGGAGGCGAGGGAAGAGATTGCAGAGCCTCTGGCGATGATCTTTGTGTCGTCGATGGAGACAGGAGAGGTTCCGGAGGCTTGCGGATGTGGTTCCTACATTCAAGAAAGGGAACAGGGAAATTACTGACCGGTGAGTCTAACCTCAGTGGTTGGTAAGTTGATGGAGAGGATCCTGAGGGACAGGATTTGTGAACATTTAGAGAAGTTTAGTATGATCAAAGGTAGTCAGCACAGCTTTGGCAAGGGCAGGTCATGCCTTACGAGCCTAGTTGAGGTCTTTGAAAATGCGACTAAACACATTGATGAAGGAAGAGCAGTGGATGTGGTTTATATGGACTTCAGCAAGGCATTTGATAAGGTCCCCCATGCAAGACTTCTTGAAACAGTGAGAGGGCATGGGATCCAAGGGGCTATTGCCTTGTGGATCCAGAACTGGCTTCCCTGCAGAAGGCAGAGAATGGTTGTGGATGGGTCTTTTTCTGCATGGAGGTCGGTCACTAGTGGAGTGCCCCAGGGATCTGTTCTGGGACCCTTGCTGTTTGTAATTTTCATAAATGACCTGGATGAGGAAGTGGAGGGATGGTTTGGTAAGTTTGCCGACGACACGAAGGTTGGTGGTGTTGTGGATAGTCTGGAGGCATGTCAGAAGTTGCAGCAAGACATAGATAGGATGCAAGACTGGGCGGAGAAGTGGCAGTTGGACTTCAACGCGGCTAAATGTGTAGTGGTCCATTTTGGCAGGTCCAATGGGATGATGGAGTACAATATCAAGGGTAGGACTCTTAGCAGTGTAGAGTATCAGAAGGACCTTGGGGTTCAGGTCCATAGGACTCTGAAATCGGCCTCGCAGGTGGAGGATGTGGTCAAGAAGGTGTATGGTGTGCTAGCCTTCATTAATCGAGGAATTGAATTTAGGAGTCGGGAGATAATGCTGCAACTTTATAAGACCCTTTTCAGACCCCACTTGGAATACTGTGCGCAATTCTGGTCGCCTCATTACAAGAAAGATGTGGAAACTATTGAGAGGGTGCAGAGGAGATTTACAAGGATGTTGCCTAGATTGGGTGGCATGCCTTATGAAGATAGGTTGAGGGAGCTCGGTCTTTTCTTCCTGGAGAGACGAAGGATGAGAGGTGACCTGATAGAGGTTTATAAAATGTTGAGAGGTATAGATAGGGTGGATTCTCAGAGGCTATTTCCCAGGGCTGAAATGGTCACTACGAGAGGACACAGGTTTAAGGTGCTGGGGAGTAGGTACAGAGGAGGTGTTAGGGGTAAGTTTTTCACTCAGAGGGTAGTGAGTGAGTGGAATCGGCTGCCGTCAGTGGTGGTGGAGGCGAATTTGTTAGGGTCTTTTAAGAAACTCCTGGATGAGTACATGGGACTTAACAGGATTGAGGGTTATAGGTAAGTCAAGTAGGTAGGGATATGATCGGTGCAACATGTGTGCCGAAGGGCCTGTTTGTGCTGTAGTTTTTCTATGTTCTATGTTCTAAATGTTGTGAGGCATATGGGGAGAGCATGGCAATGTGGCATTGAAATAGATGATCAGCATTGATGATTGCAGAATAGGCTCGAATGGCCAAATGACCTATTTATGTTCCTGTTTTCTATGTTTATATAATGATATTTGTATTCTGTGCCTCCCGATTTAAAAATTGCTTTTTGTTTTTATTGTTAATTTGTTTGCAGTGCCACCTTTAATAACAAATCTCCACATAAATGGTTTCAGTTTATGGGACTGGGATACCGAAAGTGCATGAT
Organism: Carcharhinus amblyrhynchos; assembly: GCF_965287045.1. Taxonomy (NCBI): domain Eukaryota; kingdom Metazoa; phylum Chordata; class Chondrichthyes; order Carcharhiniformes; family Carcharhinidae; genus Carcharhinus; species Carcharhinus amblyrhynchos. Next base: position 97,431,436 of record NC_137334.1, on the reverse strand, counting down.
CAGCCGCGATCATATTAAACGGTGGTGCAGGCACGAAGGGCTGAATGGCATACTCCTGTGCTTATTTTCTGTGTTTCTATTTAATTACTTGTTTGCTCTATTTTCTGTCCCCAGGTTTATTACTTGACATTTTTCTGTTTGAATTATATCAGCTGCTGACGTGCTCATTTTCCTGGCTTAATTTTATTCTTGTACAATCTTTCACAATCCTTTTAGGAATTGGTTTTTACCCCAGAACTGATATTAACAAATTGAAATATTGTCCCTCGATGTCCTAAATTTATATCACATTCAGGTATGCAGTTGACTACTCCAGTGAGTCCTTCTACTTTCCAGCCATTTCTGTATTAACCTAATTGGGTGAATCCAACTGAGATAACTTGGAAATGGTGGATTAATGAAGTAATACCAATAAAAGTTGCTGCTCTTCTGCATGATTTATAGTTTTGACTAGTCTTTTGTGTGGTTTTATGATGTAGGTATTTGCTGAGACTAAAGACGAGACAGCTTTAGTCCTGTTTGGGACTGATGGAACTTCTAACCCCCTTGCTACATCAGACCAATACCAGAACATTACTGTGCACAGAAACCTGATGATTCCTGATTTTGATTTCCTGGAAGATATTCAGAGTGGCATCAGGGCAAGTGACCATCAAGCTGATTGTATCCTTTTAATAACAGCTGCCTAAAGATTATAACTGTTAGCACCAAGATAATTATCATTGAGAAAATCGACAGTGGCCGGCAGAGTGATTAGCAGTGCTGCATCATAGCCCCGGCGACCCAGATTCAAATCCTGGCTTGGGTCACTTGAGTCTGTGGGGAGTTTGCAGTTTCTTCCTGTGTCTGTGTGGGTTTCCTCTGGGTGCTCTGGTTTCCTCCTGCAGTCCAAAAGATGTGCTGCTTAGGTGCATTAGCCATGCTAAATTCTCCTTCAGTGTTTGCAAGCAGGTGCCGGAGTGTGGTGACGAGGAAATTTTCACAGTAACTTTTTTGCAATGTAGGCTTAGTTGTGACACTAATAAATAAACTTTAAGCATATCACAGACCACCCAATAGTGAAAGGGAAGTCGGGGGATAAGTGTCTTGACAAACCTACAAAAGTCAAATAATAATCATAGAAGATTTTTTGTACAATGAAGTAAATAAAAGGAAATAGAGGTGTCACTGCATTACAGCTTTCCTATTCATTACATAAAAAATGCAACAAGAGATGAATTAATACAGGAATATTAAAAGAAAAGCTGATTTTAAGAATGCGATTTGGGAAAATAAGCTGAAGATATCACTGAAAAACTAAAGGAAAACAGCAGTCAAAGGTAGTTAGCCAGTGATTTACAGAGTTTAGGACAAATATATTCTAAAAGACAATCAAAAATACCATGGAAGTAGTTGAGGGAAAATTGAAGTTAAAGAAAAAGACACACGCTAAATATATACGACAATAAAGAGGATGACAAAGGGGGTAAAAAAGGGCCGGGTAAAATAGCTGAAAAAAAACAAGGCAAAGGAAATTGAAATAAAACATTCTACAGGAACACAAACAACAAACACAGACTGGGTACGGAGAGTGCACTGGAGGAATATAGAGAGAGTAGGAGGGAGCTAAAAACGGGAATTAGAAGGGAGAAGAGAGGGCATGAAATGGCTTTGGCTGGTAGGATTAAGGAGAATCCAAAGGCATTTTATTCCTATATTAGGAGCAAGAGAGTAGTTAGAGGGAAAATTGGTCCTCTTAGGGACAAAAGCGGGGAGTTATGTATTGAGTCGGAGGGAATGGGGGAGCTCCTGAATGAATACTTTGCGTCAGTATTCACGAAGGAGAGGGGTACGGAATCGTGCGGTCTGTTAGAGGGAGCTGAGGATCAGCTGCAGGAAATATCTATTACGAGGGAGGAAGTGCTAGGGCTTTTAGGTAGCGTAAGGACGGATAAAGCTGCGGGGCCTGATGGTATTTATCCCAGGCTGCTTAGGGAGGTGAAAGATGAAATTGCTGGGCCTCTGGCGCAAATCTTTGTCTCTTCTTTGGACACAGGTGAGGTCCCAGAAGACTGGAGGGTGGCAAATGTGGTACCGCTGTTCAAAAAAGGTAGTAGGGATAACCCTGGGAATTATAGGCCGGTGAGTTTGACATCGGTGGTAGGGAAATTAATGGAAAAAGTACTTAGGGGTAGGATGTATGAGCATTTGGAGCGTTGCGGTCTGATTGGGGATACGCAACATGGCTTTGTTCGAGGGAGGTCTTGCCTTACGAATCTGGTGGAATTCTTTGAGGAGGTGACAAAAACGGTTGACGATGGGCAAGCCGTTGATGTCATCTATATGGATTTCAGTAAGGCGTTTGACAAAGTCCCTCATGGTAGGCTGGTAGAAAAGGTTAAGGCGCATGGGATACGGGGTCAGGTAGCTAGGTGGATTGAGAACTGGCTGGGCAATAGGAGACAGAGGGTAGTTGTGGAGGGGACTTTGTCCAGCTGGAGGCCAGTGACCAGTGGTGTGCCGCAGGGCTCGGTACTGGGACCTCTCCTCTTTGTAGTCTACATAAATGACTTGGAAGAGAGCGTAGGTGGTGTGATCAGCAAGTTTGCTGATGACACCAAGATGGCAGGGTTGGCGAGTACTGAAGTGGATTGTCAGGTGATACAACAGGATATAGATAGGTTGGTGCATTGGGCAGATAGGTGGCAGATGGAATTTAATCCTGACAAATGCGAGGTGATGCATTTTGGAAGGAATAATGTAGAGAGGAGCTATGTGATTAAAGGTAGACAAATTAGGAGTATAGAAACACAGAGGGACCTGGGAGTGCCGGTTCACAAATCCATGAAGGTTGTGACACAAGTGGAGAATGTTGTCAGGAAGGGTTATGGAATGCTAGCCTTTATAGGAAGAGGTATAGAGTTTAAAAGCTGCCGTCTAATGCTTCAGTTGTATAGAACGTTGGTTAGACTGCATTTGGAGTACTGCGTCCAGTTCTGGTCACCTTACTACCGGAAGGATGTGGAGGCTCTGGAAAGGGTGCAGAGGAGGTTTACCAGGATGTTGCCTGGCATGGAGGGGTTGGGTTACGAGGAAAGGTTGGAGAAACTGGGACTGTTCTCTTTGGAAAGACGGAGATTGAGGGGTGACATGATAGAGGTATATAAGATACTGAAGGGAATAGACAGGGTCAATAGTGAGAGACTGCTCCCTAGATTGGTTACGAATACAAGAGGACATGATTTAAGGGTGAGGGGGGAGAGGTATAATTTGGATATGAGAGGAAGGTTCTTTACGCAGAGAGTAGTGGGGGTATGGAACGCGCTACCGAGTAGGGTGGTGGAGGCGGGAACGTTGGACTCGTTTAAGGTTCAGTTAGATAGGCACATGAGTGAAACGAGGATGGAGGGTTATGGTAGGGGTTATTGAATAAGGGTTAGAACCTCGGGAGACACCGGAAAGGCAGGCTTGTGATTAACGTTTTTGTCTTTTCACTCCGCAGGTGGAGGTCCACCTCGTTGTCAAACGAGGGGCATGCACACGGTGGGTCGTGCGTGGGCTGCTCCTGGAGGTTCCGGGAGTGGCCTAGTACTTCGTGTCGGTGTGTGTGCTTGATCCTGGACCGGTAGACAGGCGCCGCAACAGCTCGGTGACTAGCACTGCTAGCTGTGCAGATACATGGATTTGGGCCTGTGTCTGTGGGAGTTTGTGCATTCTCCCTGTGGTTGCGTGGGTTTCCTCCGGGCACTCCGGTTTCCTCCCACACCCCAAAGATGTGCTCTTAGGCTGATTGGTTTTACCAAATTGAAACTATTCTCCCCTGAATCTGGCTAAGTCAGGGGTTCTATTTGTAGATACGCAGGGTAGAATAGGTGTAGGGTGATGCGGCGGCGCGGGCTTGTTGGGCCGAAGGGCCTGTTTCCCGTGCTGGGTTGTTCTTTGTTCTTTGTTTTGTTCTTTGTAACAAAAGGAAAATTATGATGACGATAGGGCTGCTGAAATAAACTCACAGGTAATGTCAGAGAGGTAAATGATGAGGTAAAGGAGAAATATTAAATAATTACTTTACCTCATTATTTTCTAGAGTGACCATTATGCTGGTCATGATATCCTTTTTGACAGCCATGGCAGCATTCTTGCCTCTGAGTTAGAAGATTGAGGGTTCAAGTTCTACATCGGGACTTAATAGAAATCAAGGCTGATACCAGTGCTGCACTGTTAGAGGGTAATCTGTATGAGACATTAAACCAAAGTCCCATCTGCTCTCTCTGGTGAATGTAAAAGACCCATGATAGTGTTTCGAAGAAGAGCAGGGGAACTAACTCCGGTGTCTTGATCAACATTTATCCTTGAATCAGCAACATAAAAACTAGTTATCTGGTCATTATGGCGTTGCTGTTTGTGGAGCTTTTCTTGTGCAACTTGGCTGCTACATTTCTGAAACTACCATGTGATTACACCTCAGATGTACTTTATTAGCTGTCAAGCATCATGGTTATGAAAAATGCCATAACATGCAAGTCTTTTTGAACTCCTCATTTCCAGACATACAAGATAGAAAGGAAAGATACGATTTTTTTCTTTTTTTCTTTCTTTCATGGGATATGGGTATTTCATGGCAATGCCAACATTTATTGCTCACCCTTAATTGCACTTGAAACATAGAAACTAGAAGCTGGAGTAGGCCATTCAGCCCTTTGAGCCTGCTCCACTATTCATTTTGATCATGGCAGATCACCAGATTCAATATCTTGATTCCTCTTCCCCCCATATCCCTTCTTCCCTTTAGCCCCAAGAACAATATTTAATTTCTTCTTGAAATCAGTCATTTTGGCCTCAACTACTTTCTGTAGTAAATTCCACACATTCACTGCCCTCTGAGAGAAGAAATTTCGCCTCACCTCAGTTCTAAAAGGTTTACCTCTTATGCTCAAACTATGACTCCTAGTTCTGGACACCCCTACCATCGGGAGTATTCCTTCTGAATCTACCCTGTCTAACCCTATTAGAATTTTATAAGTTTCTATGAAATCCCCTCTCACTCTTCTAAACTCCAGTGAACATAATCCTAACAGACTTAGTCTCTCCTCATACATCAGACTTGCCATCCCAGGAATCAGCCTGGTAAACCTTCACTATACTTCCTCTATAGCAAGGACATCCTTCTTCAGATAAGGGCACCAAAACTGCACACAGTACTCCGGGCCTAACCAATGCCGTACACAACTGTCGCGAAACATCCCTATCCCTATACTCAAATCCTCTCGCTATGAAGGCCAACTGACCATTTTACTGCCTGCTCTACCTGTGCACTTACTTTCAACAACTGATGCACAAGAACACTCTCTCAATTTACACCCATTCAAGTAATAATTATTGCTACCAAAGTGGATAACCTCACGTTAGGGAGATGTTGGAGTTGGATATAACGATGCTACAACTGAGTAAAGGAAACTTCAAGGATATGAGGGAGGAGCTGGCCAGATTAGATTGGAAAGGGAGCCTAATAGGAAAGACTGTGAAACAACAGTGGCAGGAGTTTTTGGAGGTAATTCAGAAAGCACAGCATAAATCCATTCCAAGGAAGATGAAGCATGTTAAGGGGAGAACGAGAAACCATGACTGACAAAGGAAATCAGGTTTAGCATAAAAGCAAAGGAAAGAGCATACTGTCAGGCAAGGAGTAGTGAGAAGCCAGAGGATTGGGAAGCCTTTAAAAGCAAGCAGAGAACAAATAAAAGAACAATAAGGGTGGAGAAGAGGAAATATGAGGGTAGGCTAGATAGTAATGTAAAAGAAGATTGCAACAGTTTTTTTTGATATATATGAAAGGTAGGAAGGAGGCAAGACTTGACATTGGACTGCTGGAAAATGAGGCTGGAGAAGTAGTAATGGGGGACAAAGAAATGCCATAAGAAGTCTGACAACACCAGGTTTAAGTCCAACCGATCTATTTGATAGTAAATTCACAAGCTTTCGAGGTTTGCCTCTTCGTCAGGTGAATGGAGAGTACTGGCCTCAGACAGAGCATATAACAGCACATATATGCTCTGAGGCCAGTACTCTCCATTCACCTGACGAAGAGGCAAACCTCGAAAGCTTGTGAGTTTACTATCAAATAGATCGGTTGGACTTAAACCTGGTGTTGTCAGTCTTCTTACTGTGTTTAGCCCAGTCCAACGCTGGCATCTCCACATCAGGACAAAGAAATGGCAGAGGGACTGAATGGGTACTTTGTATTAGCCCTCAAAGTGGAAGACACCAGTAACATGTCAGCACTCCATGAGAGTCAGGGAGCAAAGGTAAATGTAGTGGCCATCACTAAGGAGAAGATGCTTGGGAAGCTGAAAGGTGTGAAGGTGGATAAATCACCCAGACAGGATGGAATACACTTTAGGGTTTTGAAGGAGATAGTTGAGAAGATTGTGGAGGCATTTGTGGTGATCGTTCAGAAATCATTGGAGTCAGGAAAAGTCCCAAAGGACTGGAAAAGGCTAATGTAACACCCTTGTTTAAGAAGATTATTAATAGGGGCACATGGAGTACAAGAACAAGAAAGTGGTAAGGTGAGGGACCCTTGGATAATGAGGGAAGTTATGAATTTAGTCAAAAGGAGAAAAGAAGCATACGTAAGGTTTAGGAAGCTAAAATTGGGCAGGGTCCATGAGGAATAAAAAGAAAGCAGGGAAGACCTCAAGCAGGGGATAGGAGAGCAAGGAGGGGCCATGAAATGGCATTGGCAATAGGGTAAAAGAGAATCCCAAGGCATTTTATGCATATATTGAAAACAAGAGGATGATTAGGGAGAGGATAGGACCACTTGAGGATAAAGGAGGGAACTCATGCTTGGAGGCAGCGGACGTAGGCAAGATCCTAATTGAGCACTTTGTATTGGTATTCACTAAGGAGAAGGACATGAAGGATAATGAGATTAGTGTGCAGCATGCTAATATGCTAGGGCATTTTGAGATCAGGAAAGAAGTGGCGTTGTGTCTCTTGAAGAGTATTAAGATGGATAAGTCGCCAGGTCTTAATGGGATTTACCCCAGGTTATTGAGAGAGGCAAGAGAGGAGATTGCTGAGGCTCTGACAAAGATCTTTACTGGAGAGGTCCTGGAGGACTGGCGAGTAGCTAATGTTGTTCCTCTGTTCGAGAAAGGGAAAAAAGGATAATCCAAGAAATTAGAGACTGTCACATCAGTAGTTGGGAAGCTATTTGAGAGGATTCTTAGGGAGAGGATTTACGCACATGTGGAAAAGCATGGCCTAATTTGGGAAAGTCAGCATGACTTTGTGCAGGGCAGGATGTGTCTTCCTAACTGGATTGATTTTTTTTGAGGAGGTGACAAAGGTGATTGATGAGGATAGCCCAATGGATGTTGATTACTTGGATTTTGGTAAGGGTTTCGAGAAGGGCCTTCATGGTAGGCTCATTCAGAAGATTAAGCTGCATTGGATCCACGGTGACTTGGCCACTTGGATTCAGAATTCGCTTGCCCATTGAAGTCAGAGAGTAGTGATAGAAGGGTGTTTTTCTAGCTGGAGATCCGCAACTAATGATGTTCTGCAGGGATCTGTACTGGGACCTCTGCCGTTTGAGATATATATAAATTACTTGGATGAAAACATAGATGGGTGAGTTAGCAAGTTTGTAGACAACACATAGTTTGAACTGTGAATAGTGTAAAAAGTTTTCGAAGGGTACAGTGGGATATAGATAGGTTGCAGATGTGGGCAGAAAAATGGCAGATGGAGTTTAATCCGGGCAAGTATGAGGTGCTGTACTTTGGGAGATCAGTTGTTAAGGGTAAATATATAGTTAATGGCAGGACCCTGAACAATGTTGATGTACAGAGGGATCTTGGAGTTCAAGTCCATAGAATTAGAACATAGAACATTAGAGCGCAGTACAGGCCCTTCAGCCCTCAATGTTGCGCCGACCAGTGGAACCAATCTAATGACCCTCTAACCTAAACTATTCGGTGCAGAAGAGGTCCTTCTGCTCATCAAATCTGCATCAACGTATTAGAGACATCTGAACTCTTACCCCATCCTATCTGCCATCATTTGGCCCATAGTCCTGAATGTTATGATGTGCTAAGTGCTCACCCAGGTACTTTTTAAAGGATACGAGGCAACCCACCTCTACCAGCCTCTTAGGCAGCGCATTTCAGACCGCCATAACCCTCTGGATAAAAAGATTTTTCCTCACATCCCCCTTCTTTCTGGTGGTATCACTGTTTGGTATGCCTCCTGCTCTGCCCAAGACCACAAGGAACTACAAAAGGTCGTGAATATAGCTCAATCCACCACGCAAACCAGCCTCCCATCCATTGACTCTTTCTGCACTTCCCTCTGCCTCAGCAAAGCAGCCAGCATAATTAAGGACCTCACGCATCCCGGTCATTCTCTCTTCCACCTTCTTCCTTTGGGAAAAAGATACAGAAGTCTTACATCACATACTAACCGACTCAAGAGCAGCTTCTTCCCTGCTGCTATCAGACTTTTGAATGGACTTACTTTCCATTAAGTTGATCTTTCTTTATACTCTAGCTATGATTGTAACACTACATTCTGCAGTCCTTACCCTCTCTATGAATAGTACATTTTGTCTATATAGCGCACAAGAAACAATACTTTTTAACTGTTAAAACATGTGACAATAATAAATCAAATCAAATGAAATCAAACCTCCTGACCGTCACCTTGAACCTATGGCCCCTCAGTCTGACCCTTCAACTAAGGGAACAGTTACTCCTTATCCACTCTATCCATGTCCTTCATAATCTTGCACACCTCGATCAGGTCGCCTCTCAATCTACTCGGCCCCAACAATAACAACCCAAGCCTACACAATCTCTCTTCATAACTTAAATATTCCAGCCGAGGCCACATCCTGGTGAATCGCCTCAGCACCCCCTCCAGTGCAATCACATCCTTCCACTACAGTGGCGACCAGAACTGCACACAGTACTCCAGCTATGGCCTGACTAAAGTTCTATACAACTTCAACATGACTTTCCTGCTTTTGTAATCTATGCCTATTGGTAAAGGCAAGCATCCCATTTACCTTTTTCACCACTCTACCAACATGCCCTTACACCTTCCGAGATCTGTGGACAAATACACTAAGGTTTCCTTGTTCCACAGAATTTCCTAATGTCCTACCATTCATTGAATATTACCTTGTCATATTACTCCTTCTGAAGTGTATCACTTCACTTTTCAGGGTTACTTGCATCTGCCACTTACCTGTCTATTTGACCATTCCATCTATATCTTCTTGTAACGCAAGACTCAGCCTCACTGTTAACCACCCGGCCAATCTTTGTGTCATCTGCAAACTTAGTAATCCTACCCCCCACTTATTTATCTATGTTTATATAGATGACAAACAAAAGGGGACCCAACACAGATCCCTGTGGTACTGGCTTCCAGTAACTAAAGTAGCCGTCTGTCATCATCCTCTGTCTCTGAGCCAATTTTGAATCCACTTAATTAAGTTACCTTGTATCCCATGTGAATTTAACTTCTTTACAGGTCTCCTATGTGGGACCTTGTCAAAGGCTTTGCTAAAATCCAAATAAACTACATCGACTGCACTACCCTCGTCCGCACACCTGGTCACCTCCTCAAAAAATTGAATCTAATTTGTAAGGCATGACATCCTTCTTCACAAAAAAGGGTTGTGAATCTGTGGAATTCTCTGACCAGTGAAGCAGTTGAGGCTACTCATTGAATGTTTTTAAGGCAAGGATAGATAAAATTTTTGAACAGCGAAGGAATTAAGAGTTATGGTGAGCAGGCAGGTAAATGGAGCTGAAAAGATCTCTAATCCCTCTCATTTTATTATTGTTACGTTTGAATAGTTATACATGATTTACAATTGCTGAACAGATTATAAAACATTAAAGGTTGAATTAATTTACATCACAAGTTTGATTCCTGCTATGTTTAAGCCTTGACTTTCTCCAAGTTCTGGATGCCTTGATTGTTTGCATGGACTTGCTTCAGAAACAAACCATGTAAGTACTGGAACCACTTGGTGAAGATGTCGGAGGCTTCTCTGCTGCACAGAAATTGCTGATGAGCTGGAAATGTTCCTTGATAGCCTGGCTCGAGTTTGCACATATACGGGCAATGGAAATTTGGACGTAAAATGATCTTCATAGCTCTGCCAGTGAAAGCTCTGTCTCTTTGATGGGGTTCCAGCCCTGACTGGTTGTGCACCCCCTGTTACTTCATGTGCCAAATTTTGTTATTTCTTTGTAGAGTACCTGGGAATGCGATAGAAATAGTTGTTCAGAATGAGCTGAAATGAGCTTCTGACACCTTATTTGGCCTACTTCAACCTGTTTGACATTTCCTGTCTCTGCACCTATCTTAGATCATCTGCTGCTGAAACCCTCATTCATACCGCTAGCCTCGATTATTTCAATTATCTCCTGGCTCGTGTCTTATTTTACATCTTCCATAAACTCAACCAGAACTCTGCTGTCTAACTCACCAAATCTCACTAACCCGTTGTCTTTCTGCTCACTTTCAACATGGTGGCACAATTATTAACAAAAGGCAACGTAATGAGAATAGAAGAAAAGAGACATAACTAACATAAAGATCAGAATAAAATTCAAATGGATTGAAGGTTGTCCACTTAGATAAGCATGGATTAATAAAGAAAAGCTAACATGGATTTGTTAAGGACAAATGGATTGATTTTGATGAGGACAGTGCAGTTAATGTGTACATGACTTCCAAAAGACATTTGATAAAGTACGACATGTTAGGTTTGTTGGCAACTTTGAAATTCATGGGATAAAGGGAACAATAGTAGAATGAATATAAAGTTTACGAAAAGATAGAAAACAATGTTGTGATGTCTGGCCATCTTTTCAGAATAGAGAGTAATGTCTAATGGTAACACCACTGCATCAGTAAGAGGACTATTTTTACTGATAACGCTGTTGGGAAGGGTTTAAACAAATGTGGCAGGCTGATGGGAACTGATGCAGGAAGTCAGAGGGAAGTAAAGTGGGGACAGAAACAAAAGGCAGTAAGGGGAAAAGTGAAAGGTAGAGAAACGCAAGACAAACTTCAAAAACAGAGACTGTGGAGAACTCAGTGAATGGATCCAGTAAGGCTAAAAGAAATAAAACAGTGTATAAAACATAACAGGACGGATGGTCTGAGAAAGCAGGGCAGAGACCAAGGGAAGTCTAGATTAAACTGCATTTATTTCAGTGCAAGAGGGCTGACTGGCAAGGGTACATGGGACTGGAATATTATAACGATTATTGAAACATGGCTAAGGGAGGGGCAGGACTGACAGCTCGATGTTCCAGGGTACAGATGCTATCGGAAAAATAGAACAGGAGGTGAGAGAGGAGGGGGAGTTTCATTTTTGATTTGGGAGAACATCACGACAGTACTGAAAGGGGATATGTAAGAACATAAGAACATAAGAAATGGGAGCAGGAGTAGGCCATCTAGCCCTTCGAGCCTGCGCCGCCATTCAATAAGATCATGACTGATCTGTCGTGGCTCAGTTCCACATTCCCGCCCTTTCCCCATAACCCTTAATCCCCTCGCTTATCAAAAACCCATCAACCTGCGTCTTAAAAATATTTAGCGAGGCAGCCTCCACCACCTCAACGGGCAGAGAATTCCAGAGATTCACCACCCTTTGAGTGAAGAAGTTCCTCCTCAACTCTGTTCTAAACCGCCCCCCCTTTATCTTGAGGCTGTGCCCTCTAGTCCTACTGTCTTTTCTGAGCGGGACGAGTCTCTCCACCTCTATCCTATCCATCCCATTCATCATCTTATATGTCTCAATGAGATCTCCCCTCATTCTTCTAAACACTGAATCTATATGGGTAGACCCGAGAAATAAAAGGGAGAGATCACTTTGATAGGATTGTATTACAAGCCCCCAAATAGCAGGAAGTGAGGAGCAAATATGTACGATTATAGTAGCACAGTGGTTAGCAGAGCTGCTTCACAGCGCCATGGATCTGGGTTCGATTCCTGGCTTGGGTCACTGTCTGTATGGAGTTTGCATGTTCTCTCTGTTTCTGCATGGGTTTCCAAAGAACAAAGAAAATTACAGCACGGGAACAGGCCCTTCGGCCCTCCAAGCCTGAACCGACCATGCTGCCCCCCTGAACTTAAATCCCTACCCTTCTGGAGACCATATCCCTCTATTCCCATCCTATTCATGTATTTGTCAAGACATCCCTTAAAAGTCACTGCCATATCTGCTTCCACTACCTCCCCCGACGGCGAGTTCCAGACACCCATCAACCTCTGTGTAAAAAACTTGCCTCGTACATCTTTAAACCTTGCCGCTCGCAGTTTAAACCTATACCCCCTACTAATTGACTTTTCCACCATGGGAAAGGGCTTCTGACTATCCACTCTGTCCGTGCCCCTCATGAGCTTGCAGACTCCTATCAGGTCACCCTCAACTTCCATTGTTGCAGTGAGAACAAACCAAGTTTCTCCAACCTCTCGTCATATCTAATGCCCTCCATGCCAGGTACTTAGAGAGGCAAGGACTGATTAGAGACAGTCAGTATGGCTTTGAGAGTGGAAAATCATGTCTCACAAATTTAGTTGAGTTTTTTGAAGGAGTAACCAAGAAGGTAGATGAGGGCAGTGCAATTAATGTTGTCTACATGAACTTTAACGAAGCCTTTGACAAGGTGCAACATGGTAGATTGTCGCATAACGTTAAATCTCACAGGTTCCAGGGTTAGGTAACCAACTGGATACAAAATTGGCTTGACGACAGAAGGCAGAGGGTGGTTGTAGAGGGTTGTTTTTCAAACTAGAGGCCTGTGACTAGTGGTGTGCCTCAGAGATCAGTGTTACACCAACTGTTATTTGTCATTTATATTAATGATTTGGATGAGAATAAATGGGGCATGGTTAGTAAGTTTGCAGATGACACCAAATTGGTGGCATTGTGGATAGTGAAGAAGGTTATTTAGGATTGCAATGAGATCTTGATCAATTGGGCCAGTGGGCTGACGAATGGCAGATGGAGTTTAGATAAATGTGAGGTGATGCATTTTAGCAGATCAAACCAGGGCAGGACTTACTCAGTTAATGGTAGGGCATTGGGGAGAGTTATAGAACAAAGTGATCCAGGAGTACAGGTTCATAGCTCCTTGAAAGTGGAATTACAGGTAGACAGAGTGGTGAAGAAGGCATTCGACATGCTTGGTTTCATTGGTCAGAACATTGAATACAGGAGTTATGAGTCTTATTGACATTGGCAAGGCCACACTTGGGATACTGTGTACAGTTCCAGTCACCCTGTAGTAGAAAGGATATTATTGAACTAGAAAGAGTGCAGAATAGATTTACTAGAGTGCTCTGGGACTTGATGGTTTGAGTTATCAGGAGAGGCTGGATAGACTAGGACTTTTCTCCCCTGAGTGAAGGAAGCCGAGGAGTGATCTTATAGAGGCCTATAAAATGATAAGGGGCATAAATAAGGGAGATAGTCAACATTTTTTCCCAAAGGCAGGGAAGTCTAGAGCTCAAGAGCATAGGTTTAAGGTGAGAGGCGAGAGACACAAAAGGAAAGGATCTAGAGGGGCAATGTATTTGCTCAGAGGGTGGTGAGTGTCTGGAATAAGCTGCCAGAGGTGGTTGTAGAGGTGGGTACAATTTTATTTTTTAAAAAGTAATTAAACATGGATAAGATGGGTGTACAGGAATATGGGCCAAATGCAGACAATCACAGAATCTTACAGTGCTGAAGGAGGCCATTCAGCCCATTGAGTCTGCACTGATCACAATCCCATCCATGCCCTATCCCCATAATCCCATTTACCCTAGCTAGTCTCCCTGACACTAAGGGGCAATTTAGCATGGTCAATCCAGCTAACCTGCACATCTTTGTACAGTGGGAGGGAATTGGTGCACCTGGAAGAAACCCATGCAGACATGGGGAAAATGTGCAAACTCCACACAGACAGTGACCCAAGCTGGGAATAGAACCCGGTCTCTGGTGCTGTGCGGCAGCAGTGCTAACCACTGTGCCACCTTGCCACCCCTCGCTTAGTAGTTAAAACTGGGTGGCATGGACAAGTTGGGCCAAAGGGCCTGTTTCCATGCTGTAAACATAGCCTGTATATTGAATAGATTGGGCCTGTACTCATTGGAGTTTAGAAGGCTGAGGGATGATCTTATAGAGACATATGAGATAATGAAGGGGCTAGACAGGGTAGAGGCAGAGAGATTCTTTCCACTTAGAAAGGAAACAAGAACTAGAGGACACAGCCTCAAAATAAGGAGGGATCAGTTTAGAGAAGGAACTTCTTCTCTCAGAGGGTAGTGAATCTCTGGAATTCTCTGCCCATTGAAGTGGTGGAAGCTACCTTGTTGAATATGTTTAAGTCACAGATAGATAGATTTCTGATCGATAAGAGAACTAAGCGTTATGGGGAGCAGGAGGGTAAGTGGAACTGAGCCACTTTCAGATCAGCCATGATCTTATTGAATGGCGGGGCAGGCTCGAAGGGCTAGATGGCCTACTCCTGCTCCTATTTCTTATGTCCTTATAAGCCTCTAAGATTCTATGACTAGTAAAGTAATACTTTGGACTTGGGGATACAGATACAATATTGACATTCGCAAATGACATGCAACTTGGAAGTGTAGTAAATAGTTAAATAGATAAGAATAGAATTCTGGAGGATAGCAACAGAGGTGGAATTGGTACACACATGACAGAATAAAGTCAGCAAAGCAAATGTTTCACAGATTACGACAGTGCAGAAGCATCTGCACCAATGCATGAAAGGCTCTGATCTGCCCACTGGATTCCACTTGCCAGCACTTGGCCCATAGACTTGAATGTTACGACATGCCAAGTACTCATCCAAGTATTTTTTAAAGGATGTGAGGCATCCCACCTCCACCACCCTCCCAGGCAGCACGTTCCAGACTGTCACCACCCTCTGAGTAAAAAAAGTTTTCCTCAAATCCCCCTAAACCTCCCATCTCTCACTTTTAACTTGTGTCCCCTCATAACTGACCCTTGAACTAAGGGCAACAACTGTTCCCTATCCACTCTGTCCATGCCCCTCATAACCTTGAACACCTCAATCAGGTCACCTCTCAGTCTTCCCTGCTCCAGAGAAAACAAACCAAGCTTCTCCAACCTCTCTTCATAATTTAAATGTTCCATCCCAGGCAGCATTCTGGTAAATCTCCTCTGTACCCCCTCCAGTGCTTTCATGTCCTTCCTATAATGTGGCAACCAGAACTGCACACAGTATTCCAGCTGTGGCCTCACCAAAGTTGTTTACAATTCCATCATGACCTCTCTGCATTTGTAATCTTTTCCCCGATTGATAAAGGTGAGTGTGCCATATGCCTTTTTCATCACTCCATTAACCTGCTTTTCCGCCTTCAGAGATCTACAAATACGCCAAAGTCCCTTTGTTCTTTGGAACTTCCTGGTGTCAGACCTTTCAAAGTATCCTCCCTTGTCCAACTATTCCTTCCAAAGTGCATCACTTCACACTTTTCAGGGTTAAATTTAATCTGTCACTTATTCGCCCATTTGACCATCTCGTCTATATCTTCCTGTAAGCCAAGACACTCAACCTCACTGTTAACCACCATGCCAATCTTTGTGTCATTGGCAAATTTACTGATCCTGCCCCTCACGTAGTCATCTATATCACTTACATAAATGACGAACAATAAGTTTGATTTGATTTAATTTGATTTATTATTGTCACATGTATTAACATGCAGTGAAAAATATTGTTTCTTGCGTGCTATAAAGTCAAAGCATACCGTTCATAGAGAAGGAAACGAGAGCGCAGGATGTAGTGTTACAGTCATAACTAGGGTATAGAGAAAGATTAACTTAATGCAAGGGGAACCGGTGGATGTAGTGATTTTAGATTTCCAGAAGGCATTCGGTAAGGTGCCTCACAAAAGGTTGCTGCAGAAGGTTAAGGTGCACGGAGTTGGGGGTAAGGTGTTAGTGTGGATTGAGGATTGGTTATCTAACAGGAAGCAGAGAGTTGGAATCAATGGGTTCTAATCCAGGTATTAGTCTGGTATTTTCTATCCCTTTAAGACCCTTAAATCTTGTGGAAGAAAGCACAAACAGAAAATGTGAATGGACTGATCCTTTACTTCCCTGGTATGATGTGGTTCTACTCAATCAGTTTTCTACCATTTTGCCTTTTAGGGGAAAGAAGTATGAGAAATTACATATTGCGGTGTTCACTGATCTGAACAGTCCCTTCAGTTCCGACCAGTTGGATGTCATCACTACCAGTATGAGAAAGTTTGGGATCACATTGCAGTTCTTGTGAGTACTGATCCTTGCATTTTATTCAGATGTAGAGTTGGTCAGGTCAGATTAGCTCTGATACAATCCACATAGTGAGAGGGGTGGGGTACAGGGAGGGAGGGAACAGCACTCCAAATACTCTGATGCCTAAAGTGGGTGTCAATACCCAAATTCTCAGGAATGCTTCACTGTGAGGGACAATACCCCAAATGTTCAGGAATATTTTACGATGAGGAGCAATATCTCAAATGCTCAGGAGTGTTTTACAGGGTATGGGCAATGTGCCAAAAACTTAGGAACATCCTTAAGTGAGTGACAATGTTGAAAATAGTATAGCACATTCCCCTGTGAGGAATGCATCCAAAGTGAACTTAAGAAATAGGAGCAGGAGTAGACCAAATGTCCCCTCAAACCTGTTCACTGATTCAGTATGATGATGTCTCATCTTCTGCCTCAAAGGCTGTAAGGGCAGTCTAAGTAATTATAGCCCAGTTAATTAACAAGGCTTTTGGAAAAGTACTGAGGGAAGTCATCAGAAAGCACTTGGAGAGGTTTAATATAATTAAGGACTGTTAGAATGAGAGTGTGCTATGTTGATATTTTTTATGTTTATGATGGGGCTGCTTTAGAACAAAGAACAAAGAAAATTACAGCACAGGAACAGGCCCTTTGGCCCTCCAAGCCTGTACCAACCACGCTGCCCGACTTAGCTAAACCTCCAACCCTTCCGGGGACCATGTCCCTCTATTCCCAACTCATTCATGTACTTGTCAAGATGCCCCTTAAAACTCAGTACCGTATCCGCTTCCATTACCTTCCCCGGCAATGAGTTCCAGGCACCCACCACTCTCTGTGTAAAAAATCTGCCTTGTACATCTCTTTTAAAACTTGCCCCTCGCACCTTAAACCTATGCCCCTCCTTCCACCCTGGTGAGGCCGCAGCTGGAGTACTGTGTGCAGTTTTGGTCGCCGCTCTTACGCAAGGATATTTTGGCCTTGGAGGGAGTGCAGTGGAGGTTTACTAGGCTGATTCTGGAGTTGAGGGGGTTGAACTATGAGAGGCTGAATAAACTAGGCTTGTACTCGTTAGAGTTTAGAAGAATGAGGGGAGATCTCATTGAGACGTATAAGATGTTGAATGGGATGGATAGGATAGAGGTGGAGAGGCTCTTCCCGCTCAGAAAAGACAGTAGGACTAGAGGGCACAGCCTCAGGATAAAGAGGAGGCGGTTTAGAATGGAGTTGAGGAGGAACTTCTTCACTCAAAGGGTGGTGAATCTCTGGAATTCTCTGCCTGTTGAAGTGGTGGAGACTGCTTCGCTGAATATATTTAAGACGCGGGTTGATGGGTTTTTGATAAGAGAGGGGATTAAGGGTCATGGGGAGAGGGCGGGAATGTGGAACTGAGACATGACGGATCAGCCATGATCTTATTGAATGGCAGGGCAGGCTCGAGGGGCTAGATGGCCTACTCCTGCTCTTATTTCTTATGTTCTTATGAAAAAGCTTCTGATTATCCACTCTGTCCATGCCTCTCATAATCTTGTAGACTTCTACCAGGTCTCCCCTCAACCTCCGTTGCTCCAGTGAGAACAAACCACATTTCTCCAACCTCTCCTCATAGCTAATGCCCTCCATACGAGGCAACATCCTGCTAAATCCCTTCTGTACCCTCTCCAAAGCCTCCACATCCTTCTGGTAGTGTGGCGACCAGAATTGAACACTATATTTCAAGTGTGACCTAACTAAGGCTCTATAAAGAGAATATAATATTGTCTTATATAATAATATAATATTATAATATAATGTCCTATAATATTCAGAGTTGAGGAGGAACTTCTTCACTCAAAGGGTGGTGAATCTCTGGAATTCTCTGCCCATTGAAGTGGTGGAGGCTACCTTGCTGAATATATTTAAGTCACGGGTAGATAGGTTTTTGATAGACAAGGGAATTAAGGGTTATGGGGAGGAAGCGGGAAAGTGGAACTGATCCACTTCAGATCAGCCATGATCTTATTGAATGGCGGGGCAGGCTCAAAGGGCTAGATGGCCTACTCCTGCTCCTATTTCTTATGCTCTTATGTTCTTATAAAGCTGCAACATGACTTGCCAATTTTTAAGTTCAGTACCCCGGCTGATGAAGGCAAGCATGCCGTATGCCTTCTTGACTACCTTCTCCACCTGCATTGCCGCTTTCAGTGACCTGTGTATCTGTACACCCAGATCCCTTTGCCAATCAACACTCGTAAAGATTCTGCCATTTACTGTATATTTTCCGATCTGTATTAGACCTTCCAAAATGCATTACCTCACATTTGTCCAGATTAAACATCATCTGCCATCTCTCTGCCCAAGTCTCCCATTGATCTATATCGTGCTGTATCCTCTGATGGTCCTCATTGCTATTCGCAAATCCACCAATCTTTGTGTCGTCCACAAACTTACTGATCAAATAAGTTACATTTTCCTCCAAATCATTTATATATGTTACAAACAAAGGTCCCAGCATTGAACACCACTTGTCACAGCTTTCCATTCAGAAATGCATGCTTCCACTGCTACCCTCTGTCTTCTTTGACTGAGCCAGTTTTGTATCCACCTTGCCAGCTCACCTCTGATCCCATGCGACTTCACCTTCTACACCAGTCTGCCATGAGGGACCTTGTCAAAGGCCTTATTGAAGTCCATGTAGACAACATTCACTGCCCTACTCTCATCAATTATCTTCGTCACTTCTTTGAAGAACTCGATGAAGTTAGTGAGACATGACCTCCCCTTCACAAAACCATGTTGCCTCTCATTAATATGTCCACTTATTTCCATATGGGAATAAATCCTGTCTCAAAGAATCCTCTCCAATAATTTCCCTACCACTGATGTAAGGCTCACCATCCTGTAATTACCTGGATTATTCTTGCTTCCCTTCTTAAACAAAGGAACTACATTGGCTATTCTCCAGTCCTTTGAGACCTCCCCTGTAGCCAGTGAGGATACAAAGATTTCTCTCAAGGCCCCAGCAATTTCCTCTCTTGCCTCTCTCAGTATTCCGGAGTATATCCCATCAGGCCCTGGGGACTCGTCTACCTTGATGTTTCTCAAGAACCCCAATACTTCCTCCTTTTTGATTTCAACATGACTCAAACTATCTACACATCTTTTCCCAGACTCATCATCCACCAAGTCCTTCTCTTTGGTGAATACTGATGCAAAGTACTCATTTAATACCTTGCCCATTTCCTCTGGCTCCACACATAGATTTCCTCCCTTTTCCTTGCGTGGGCCATATCTCTCCCTGGCTACCCTCTTGCTCTTTATATATGTATAAAAAGCCTTGGAATTTTCCTTAATCCTGTTGGCCAATGCTTTTTCATGATCCCTTTTAGCTCTTCTTACTCCTTGCTTAAGGTTCTTTCTACTTTCCCTAGGAAAGTACACTCGGATATAGCCTAGGATACCCTATATAGGATATAGGCCATCAGAACCGGGGGACTTATCTGCCCTCGATCCCAATAGTTTGCTGAGTACCTTTTCCCTATCGATGTTGATTGAACTGAGTTCTATCCTTTTTATTACCTCTGACTTGCCCGTTCCTATAGGAACAGCATTAGTGTCCTCCACCGTGAAAACTGAGACAAAGTATTGATTCAGTGTCTCTGCCATTTCAGTGTTCGCCACTATTAACTCTTTGGTTTCATTTTCCAAGGGACCAACATTCACTCCAGCACTTTCTTCCCTTTTGTATGCCTATAGGAGCTTTTGCTATCCTTTTTGATATTTTGCGCTAGTTTTCTTTTGTAATTTACCTTAAATTTTTTTATTACTTTTTTAGCACATCTTTGTTTATGTTTGAAAGTTTCCCAATCTTCCAGCCTGCTGCTGGCCTTCGCAATATGGTATACCTTAGTTTTTGTCTTTATATTGTCCTTGACCTCCTTGTTTAACTATGGTTGTTTTTTACCCCCCTCCTTACTGTCTTTTTTCTTCACTGGGATATATTTTAAGTGTGAGGAGTTGAGTATCTCCTTAAACAACTGCCACTGCTCATCTGCTGCCCTACCTTTTAGCCTACTTGCCCACTCTTCTCGGGCCAAATCTATCCTCATGCCTATGTAATTTCCTTTGTTTAATTCCAGAATACTAGTGTGGGACTCCATGTTCCCACCCACAAACTGAATTCTATCATACTATGGTCACTCATTCCTAGAGGATCCTTAACTATGAGGTCATCAATTAATCCCTGCTCATTACACTATTATCAAGTCCAGAGTGGCCTGCTCCATGGTTGGTTCCACAATGAACAAGAAACAATCTCTAATACATTCAATGAACTCTGCTTCCAGGCTAGCCTTGCCAATTTGATTCTTACAATTTATGTGCACATTAAAATCACTTATGATTATTACTGTACCTTTCTTGCAAGCCCCCAATTCTTTTTGGTAGGAAAAACTTGAATGCGGATTACAGGGTAAACGGCAGGGTTCTGAGGAATGTGAAGGAGCAGAGAGAGCTTGGGGTTCATATCCACAGATCTCTGCAAGTTGCCAGTCAAGTGGATAGAGCCATGAAGAAGGCTTATAGTCTGTTAGCCTTTATTAACAGGGGGTTTGAGTTTAAGAGTCAAGGGGTTATGCTGCAACTATACCGGACCTTGGTGAGACCTCATTTGGAATGTTGTATGTGCATTTCTGGTCACCTCAATATAAGAAGGATGTGGAAGCATTGGAGAGAGTGCAGAGGAGATTTACCAGGATGTTACGTGGTTTGGAGGGTAGGTGTATTGAGGAAAGATTGAAGGAGCACGGGCTTTTCTCTTTAGAGTGGAGGAGAACATAAGAAATAGGAGCAGGAGTAGGCCATCTAGCCCCTCGAGCCTGCCCCGCCATTCAATAAGATCATGGCTGATCTGTCGTGGCTCAGTTCCACATTCCCGCCCTCTCCCCATAACCCTTAATCCCCTTGCCTCTCAAAAACCTATCAACCCGCGTCTTAAAAATATTGAGCGAGGCAGCCTCCACCACTTCAACGGGCAGAGAATTCCAGAGATTCACCACCCTTTGAGTGAAGAAGTTCCTCCTCAACTCCGTTCCAAACCGCGCCCCCTTTATCCTGAGGCTGTGCCCTCTAGTCCTACTGTCTTTTCTGAGCGGGAAGAGTCTCTCCACCTCTATCCTATCCATCCCATTCAACATCTTATACGCCTCAATGAGATCTCCCCTCATTCTTCTAAACTCTAACGAGTACAAGCCTAGTTTATTCAGCCTCTCCTCATAGTTCAACCCCCTCAACTCCAGAATCAGCCTAGTAAACCTCCTCTGCACTCCCTCCAAGGCCAAAATATCCTTGCGTAAGTGCGGCGACCAAAACTGCACACAGTACTCCAGCTGCGGCCTCACCAATGCCCTATACAGCTGCAGCAAGACCTCCCTACTTTTATATTCAATCCCCCTCGCTATGAAGGCCAGCATCCCATTCGCCTTCCTGACCACCTGCTGCACCCGCAGGCTGGGTTTTTGCGACTCGTGCACAAGGACCCCGAAGTCCCCCTGCACCGTCGCATGCTGCAGTTTTTCGCCACGTAAGTAATAGTCCTTCCTACCATTATTCCTACCAAAGTGGACAACCTCACATTTGCCAACATTAAATTCCATTTGCCAGTTCCTGGCCCATTCGCCCAGCCTATCTAGATCCTTCTGCAGACTCTCCACACCCTCCACACAATTTGCCGTTCCACCAATCTTGGTGTCATCAGCAAATTTCGACACCAAACACTCGGTTCCCTCCTCCAGATCATCTGTATAAATGGTGAATAGCTGAGGCCCCAGCACCGACCCCTGGGGCACTCCACTAGTCACCAACCGCCAATCCGAATAGCACCCATTGACCCAATCTCTGCCTCCTATTTGACATGATGTGGGTATGCCGGCGTTGGACTGGCGTAAACACAGTAAAAAGTCTGACAACACCAGGTTTTAGTCCAACCTATTTATTTGATAATATTCTCACTAGCTTTCGAGGGGACAGCCTCTTCGTCAGGTGAATGGAGAGTTCTGGCCTCAGACAGAGCATATAAAGCACAGACAGTTTAGAGATTACTGATTAAAATGCGAATCCTTACACCTAACCTGCTGTTCAAGACCTGAAGTGGCTGACAATGTGAGTGGTAGGAGCACTGATCACAGTTTAAAGAGATGTGTATTGTCTCCAGACAGTACAGTAAGTGAGGTTTTGCAAACCCAGGCAAGTCACGGGGGTTACAGATAGTGCGACATGAACCCAAGATCCCTGTTGAGACCGTCCTCATGTGTGCGGAACTTGGCTATCAGTCTCTGCTCAGCGACTCTGCGCTGTCGTGTGTCGTGAAGGCCGCCTTGGAGAATGCTTACCCGAAGGTCAGAGGCTGAATGCCCGTGACCACTGAAGTGTTCGCCAACAGGAAGGGAACAGTCTTGCCTGGTGACTGTCGAGCGATGTTCATTCATCCGTTGTCGTAGCGTCTGCATGGTCTCCCCAATGTACCATGCTTCGGGACATCCTTTCTTGCAACGTATCAGGTAGACAATGTTGGCCGAGTTGCAAGAGTATTTACCATGTACCTGGTGGATGGTATTCTCACGTGTGATGATGGTGTCCATGTCGATGATCCGGCATGTCTTGCAGAGGTTGCTGTGACAGGGTTGTGTGGTATTGTGGTCACTGTTCTCCTGAAGGCTGGGTAGTTTGCTGCGAACAATGGTCTGTTTGAGGTTGTGTGGTTGTCTGAAAGCAAGAAGTGGGGGTGTGGGGATGGCCCTGGCGAGATGTTCGTCTTCATCAATGATATGTTGAAGACTCCGGAGAAGATGTCGTAGCTTCTCCGCTCCGGGGAAGTACTGGACGACGAAGGGAACTCTGTCCACTGTGTCCCGTGTTTGTCTTCTGAGGAGATCGGTGCGGTTTTTCGCTGTGGCGCATCGAAACTGCCGATCTATGAGTCGAGCACCATATCCTGTTCTTACGAGGGCATCTTTCAGGGTCTGGAGGTGTCTGTCACGATCCTCCTCATCTGAGCAAATCCTGTGTATACGGAGGGCTTGTCCATAGGGAATGGCTTCTTTAACATGTTTAGGGTGGAAACTGGAGAAGTGGAGCATTGTGAGATTGTCTGTGGGCTTGCGGTACAGTGAGGTGCTGAGGTGACCGTCCTTAATGGAGATGCGTGTGTCCAAGAATGCAACTGATTCTGGGGAATAGTCCATGGTGAGTCTGATGGTGGGGTGGAATTTGTTGATATCATCATATAGTTGTTTCAGTGATTGTTCACCATGAGGCCAAAGGAAGAAAATGTCATCGATGTATCTAGTGTACAGCATCGGTTGAAGATTCTGTGCAGTGAAGAAGTCTTGTTCGAACCTGTGCATGAAGATGTTGGCATATTGAGGCGCAAATTTGGTCCCCATGGCAATCCTCTATCCACGCTAACACCCTACCCCCAACTCCATGCCCTCTGACCTTCTGCAATAACGTCTTGTGCGGCACCTTGTCAAACGCCTTCTGAAAATCAAGAAAGACCACATCCACCGGCTCTCCTCTATCCACCGCCCTAGACACATCCTCATAGAACTCCAATAAATTCGTCAGACACGACTTCCCCTTAACGAAACCGTGCTGCGTCCGCTCTACCAAACAATTCTCCTCAAGATGCCTCTCTATTTTCTCCTTGATCACGGATTCTAACATTTTTCCTACAACAGACGTTAAACTAACCGGCCTATAATTCCCCGCCTTTTGCCTGCCACCCTTCTTAAACAACGGCGTAACATTAGCCGTTTTCCAATCTTCCGGCACTTCCCCGGAATCCAGCGACGTTTGGAAAATAATCACCATGGCATCCACTATCACCTCCGCCATTTCCTTCAGAAACCTTGGATGCATTCCATCCGGTCCTGGGGACTTGTCCACAATCAGTCCCTCCAGTCTGTCGAGCACCGCCTCTCTAGTAACAATAATTTCATTCAGGCCCTCCACTCCTACCATCTTTCCATCGCTAACACCCGGCAAATTATTCACGTCCTCCTCCGTGAAGACTGAAACAAAAAAGTTATTCAGGGCCTCAGCTATTTCCCTATCCCCTACCACTAAGTCCCCCCTCTCATCCTCTAAGGGTCCAACGTTCACCCTAGCCAGCCTCTTTCTTTTTATGTATTTATAAAAACCCTTGCTATCCTTTTTTATATTAAGCGCTAGCCCAGCTTCATAGTTTCTCCTACCCTTCTTTATCAACTTCTTTGTCATTCTTTGTTGACATTTAAACCTCTCCCAATCCTCTTCTCGCCCACTACTCTTAGCTACTCTAAATGCATCCGCTTTTAATTTAACACTTCCCTTCACCTCCTTCGTTATCCACGGCTGATTATCTCCCCTCCTACGGTCCTTTTTAACCATCGGAATAAATTTCTGCTGAGCACCAAGAAAGATCTCCTGGATGATAAGAGGTGACTTAACAGAGGTTTATAAGATGATGAGGGGGATAGATAGAGTGGACATGCAGAGACTATTTCCTCGGGTGGATGTAGCTGTTACTAGGGGGCATAACTATAAGGTTCATGGTGGGAGATATAGGAGAGATGTCTGAGGTAGATTCTTCATGCAGAGAGTGGTTGGGGTGTGGAATGCTCTGCCTGCTGTGATAGCGGAGTCGGGCATTTTAGGAACTTTCAAGTTATTCGATAGGCACATAGAGCACACCAGAATGATAGGGGGTGGGATAGCTTGATCTTGGGTTTGGACATAGCTTGGCACAACATTGAGAGCCGAAGGGCCTGTACTGTGCTGTACTGTTCTATGTAATATTTATTGGTTAAACTGTGCCCCAATGCAGAACTACTGCTTGGGGAGCTATAGGTTACTCCTACCAAGTACTTCTTTCCTTTGCTACTTCTGATTTCTACCCAGACTGATTCCACATCTTGATCTCCCCTGCTTATGTCATTTCTCATTACAGCACTGATCCCTTCTTTCACCAGCAAAGCTACACCACCTCCTTTTCCTTTCAGTCTATTTTTCCAAAATATTGAGTACCCTTGGATATTCAATTTCCAAACTTGGTCTCCTTGTAACTATGTCTCAGTAATCATCACCAAATCAAACCGTTCTGTTTCTATTTGCACTGTTAACTCATTAATTTTGTTCTGAATGCTTCATGCATTTAGATACAAAGCTTTTAAATTTGTTCTACTGGTAAATTTCCCTACTCTTTTATAATTCCTTGGTGCATAAAGACATTCACCTGTTCTGTCCCTCACCTTTATTGTCTGGTAACATCCATCACATCACTAACCTGCACTCTTACCTCCTCCTTTAATTTGGATTTTCTAATTTCCTTTATAATTGAACACCCCCCCCCACCCCCCCATTCAGTTTAAAGCCCTATTTACAGCCCTAAATTTCGCTAGGACTGGTCCCAGCATGATTCAGGTGAAGACTGACCCAATGGAACAGGTCCCCTCTTCTCCAGTACTGATGCCACTATCCCATGAATTCAAACCATTTCTCCCACACCAACTTTTAAGTCACATATTTACCTGTTTAATCTTATTGACCCTGTGCCAATTAGCTCGTGGCTCAGGTAGTAATGCAGACATTATTGCTTTTTCAGTTCTGCTTTTTAGCTTAGCTCCTAGCTGTTCATAGCTTGCATTTTGTTTTTCTCCACTCCACTTGAACTGCTCCCTGTACCACGGTGCTGTCTTCACTTGGCTCATGCTCCCTGCAGTCCCCGTTCCTGTGCACACAAGGAGCAAGAATCTCGAACCTGTTGGATAAGGACAAGGGCTGAGGCTTCTGCAACCTTACCTCCTCGATCCCTCCAACTGTCCCATTCACAGCCACACACTTCTGCCCCTGATCACTGGCCGAATTCAAGTTAGTTAATCTAAGGAGTGTGACTGCCTTCTGAAACACAGCATTCAGGTAGCTGTCCCCCTCCCTGATATGGATATGGTTTATATGGACTTCAGCAAGGCATTTGATAAGGTCCCCCATGCAAGACTTCTTGAAAAAATGAGAGGGCATGGGATCCAAGGGGCTTTGGCCTTGTGGATCCAGAACTGGTTTGCCTGTAGAAGGCAGAGAGTGGTTGTGCTTGGGTCTTTTTCTGCATGGAGGTCGATCACCAGTGGAGTGTCCCAGGGATCTGTTCTAGGACCCTTACTGTTTGTCATTTTCATAAGTGACCTGGATGAGGAAGTGGAGGGATGGGTTAGTAAGTTCCCTGACGATACGAAGGTTGGTGGTGTTGTGGATAGTCTGGAGGGATGTCAAAAGTTGCAGCGTGACATAGATCGGATGCAAGACTGGGCGGAGAAGTGGCAGATGGACTTCAATGCGGATAAATGTGTAGTGGTCCATTTTGGCAGGACCAACGGGATGCAGGAGTACAATATCAAGGGTAGGAGTCTTAGCTGGGTTGAAGAGCAGAAGGATCTTGGGGTCCAGATCCATAGGACTCTTAAATCGGCCTCGCAGGCGGAGGATGTGGTCAAGAAGGTGTATGGTGTACTGGCCTCCATTAATCGAGGGATTGAGTTTAGGAGTCGGGAGGTAATGCTGCAACTTTATAGGACCCTTGTCAGACCCCACTTGGAGTACTGTGCGCAGTTCTGGTCGCCTCACTATAGGGAGGATGTGGAAGTTATTGAAAGGGTGCAGAGGAAATTTACAAGGATGTTGCCTGGATTGGGAGGCATGCCTTATGAAGATAGGTTGAGGGAGCTAGGTCTTTTCTCTCTGGAGAGACGAAGGTTGAGAGGTGACCTGATAGAGGTTTATAAAATGTTGAGAGGAATAGATAGGGTGGATTCTCGGAGGCTATTTCCCAGGGCTGAAATGGTCGCTACGAGAGGACACAGATTTAAGGTGCTGGGAAGCAAGTACAGAGGAGATGTGAGGGGTAAGTTTTTCACTCAGAGGGTGGTGAGTGAGTGGAATCGGCTGCCGTTGGTGGTGGTAGAGGCAAACTCGCTGGGGTCTTTTAAAAGACTTCTGGATGAGTAGATGGGATCTAATGGCATTGGAAGTTACAGATAGTTCTATGGCTTCGTCAGTATAGATGTGATCGGCGCAACTTGTGGGCTGTAGGGCCTGTTTGTGCTGTAGTGTTCTATGTTTATCCTTTCAGGAATGTGCCAGTCCTGAATCGCTACCAACTTACACATGAAAGCCTCTCACATGCCAGATGTTGATTTGCCCTCAAACATCTGCCCCCAATCTACGTTCTTCAGTTCCAGTCTAATATTGTTATAATTAGCCTTCCCCCAATTTAGCACCTTTACTTGAGGACTTCATTTATCTTTATCCATCAGTACCCAATCAGTATAGATTGGAAAAGTCAAATTTGTAACAGTACAATAGAGGAGGGATTTCTGGAGTGTATACTGGATGGTTTTCTGGAGCAATACATTGAGGAACTAACAAGGGGACGACCCATCTGAGACTGGGTGTTGTGCAACGAGAAAGGATTAGTTGTGGCAATTAGTTGTGTGAGAACCCTTGGGAAGAGTGATCATGATATGGTAGAATTCTTTGTCAAGGTGGTTAATGATGTAATTGATTCTGAGACCAATGCCCTTACTCTCAATAAAGGTAACTATGATGGTATGAGGCATGAATTGGCAATGATGTACTGGGAAACACTCCTGAAAGAAAAGAGAATGGACAGGCAATGGCAGGCATTTAAAGAACGAATTGGTAAACTCCAGAAGTTGTTTTTATTCCTGTTTTGCGCAAGAGTGGTAAGGGAATTGTAGCCAAACCATGACTTTCAAAGGAAATGAGAAATATCAGATTCAAGGAAGAAGCATACAAATTAGCAAGAGAAGGCAATAAGCGTCAGGATTGGGAGCAGTTTAAAATTCAGCAGAGGAGGACCAAGGGATTGACTAAGAAGGGGAAAATAGGCATGAAAGTCAGCTAGTGGGAAACACATACAATTACTGTAAAAAGTTTCTATAAAGAGAAAAAGATTAATGAAAATGAATGTAGATCCGTTATAGTCAGAAACAGGCGAATTCATTACGGGGAATAAAGAAATGTCCGAGGAACTGAATTTGTACTTTGCTTCTGTCTTCACAAAGAAGACATGAATAATGTACCAGAAGTTCTGAGAGAAACAGCTGAAGGAAATCAGTATCAGTAGAGAAATGGTTTTGAGAAATTGATGGGATTGAAGGTGATTAAATCTCCAGGGCCTGATAATCTTCATCCCAGAGTACTTAAGGAAGGGGCCTTGGAAATAGTGCTCATGATTCTCCCATCCCGCTGCGCTAAACAATTAGCACAGTGGGCCAGGAAATTCTCGGCTGATGTCAGCTGATTTGTGGAGTTCATGCATGCGATCATGCCCCGCTAGTGTCTCCCAGTGCCAGATTTTCAACGGAGTCAGCTGGAAATCGGTGAGGAGGGGCAAAAATCATTTAATGTTAATTTCCATATAATTTAAATGAGATTAGCGGCACGGCACTAAAATCTCTGGGCTTGCCGTCACCTCCCCCCCTCCCCTCCCCCCGTGGACTTTAAGCGGGGATTAAAGTAGCTCCCTACTATTGGGGAACCAGCCGAGGGCATTGGAGTGAAGGGGGATAATTGGGGCCACCCAGACGGTCGGGTGACAGGGGATGCTCCCTGGGCATCGGCACCCCAGCAGTACAAACCTATACCCCCTGGCACTGCCCAAAGGGCAAAATGCCAATGCCTAGGGACACCTTGGTCATGGGGCAGTGCCAAGGGGGTGGGGCCTATGGGGGCAGGGCCTTACTGGGACGGCGTCTGGTGGGGTGATGGGTGGGGGTGGGGGCTCCTGCTGCCATTCTGCAGGCATAATTGGTGGGGAAAGGAGGGAGACCAGCGATTGGGAGAGGCTGTGAAGGTGGGGGAGTGTCAGCCTGCTGGGAGGGTTGGGACTGCGGTAGAGGCCCATTGAATTTTAATGATATTCACGCTAGTGACCTCTGCAGTGCACAGAATGTCGGAAATTCTTCTCTGAACTCCCACTGAAAAATGCAGCATGAATTACTCCCGTGACTTTCCATGAAGAAAATAAATCATGGCTTCCCTATGAGGAGCATTTTTACTATTTTGTATCAGTGAATTAAATTGAAAACAGGTTGCTCATATCAGTTTTTCTCAGTACAATGGAAAGTTAAATCTTCAGTTTGCTCCTGTGGTTGGTTTATCCAGCAAAGTTAAGAATCAAAGCTTACAATGGCTCAACAAAGATCCTTGAAGAGCATTTCTGTCCATAGCCACTGATGATCATGGAATGGAAAATCATTGAAAAACAACAGCCGCAGAAGGCTTGGAGGCCAGGCCATTGAGTGTCTTTAATACAGATTTAGATAGGTTTTTGATTAATGAGGGGATCAGGGGTTATGGGGAAAAGGCAGGAGAATGGGAATGAGAAAAATATCAGCCATGATTGAATGGTGGAGCAGATTTGATGGGCCAAGTGGCCTAATTCGCTCCTATGTCTTATGTTCTTATGGTCTAATAGTCAGGCACACTATTTCGATCTGAGCAGAGGGTTATTCAGTCTACCTTAATGCGCTGGATGCAGATGTAACTAGTTGCCTGTGCTGTATTAGGTTTCTCCAAGACCTGTCTCATTGGCATCACACTGCAAGGTGAATTTCTCATTGATATCATAGTATTTCAGCACCAGCATTGTCGTCACTAGTTGTTTGATTTTAAAGCTGCTTCTTGTTCTGTGCTTCAATACCACTGCACATCCTTAGCAGTGAGCTGGCATAATGGTTCACTGCAACGACAAACAGGTGTCCAAGCATCCAGATGGCAAAGATGATTCTGGATAGAAGCAAAAGTAACAGGTAGTTATTATGAGGGACTTTAACTTTACAAATATTGACTGGAAAAGCTATAGTTCGAGTACTTTGGATTGAGTTACAGAGAAAGGTTGAATAGGTTAGGATTTTATTCCCTGGGGTGTAGAAGAATAAGGGGAGGTTTGATAGAGATGTATAAAATTATGATGGGTATAGATAGAGTGAATGCAAGCAGGCTTTTTCCACTGAGGCTAGGGGAGAAAAAAACTAGAGGACATGGGTTAAGGGTGAAGGGGGAAAATTGTAAAGGGAATATTGGGGGGGGCGGAGCTTCACACAGAGAGGGTGGGAGTGTGGAATGAGCTGCCAGATGAAGTGGTAAACGCGGGCTCACTTTTATCATTTAACAAAGACTTGGACAGGTACATGGATGAGAGGGGTATGGAGGGATATGGTCCAGGTGCAGGCCAGTGAGACTAGACAGGAAAGAAGGGCCAAAAGACCCGTTTCTGTGCTGTAATGTTCTATGATTCTATGGTTCAGATTCCACCAAAGGAATTAAATGGAAGGCGAAAGCGTTGCTCAGTTTATGGTAATCTTAAAGAGGTTGGTACAACATTGTGAGTACAGTGAGTCATTAGAAGACACTCTTCGAGATTGTCAAGTTTGTGTTCTCCAAAATGAGGCTTTCCAAAGAAGATGCTGAATGTGCTTTGATTTCAAAGACATCAGTAGAATTTGCAGTGTCGATAGAACAGGCTGCTAAAGAGACTTCACAATTTGGTGCAGGAAGAAAGACTCACATGTTGGGAACTGTCCATAAGAAGTCAAAACAACAACATACATGTTACAGATGTGCCAAAATGGGCCATTCATTGAGTGAATGCTGGAGCAAGGATAACAAGTGCGGGAATTGTGACAAAATGGCTCACATTGCAAAAGCTTGTTGGGCTAGACCAGAAGAAGAATCTGTGCACCTTCAAGAACAAGTTGCATTCTACAAAAATAATTTACAACATGGAAGAAAAGAATTACAATTGGGAGAGCTGTCCTATACTCTAATCAAGCAACAGCCTGACATAGTTATACCTACAGAATTATACCTTTCAGTTAGTATCTCAGATTCTTCCATCCCTGGATACATCCCATCCCACTGGCAGGCCAGACCCATCAGGTATGGCAGCAAAATGTTACAGAATCATGAGGAAGTGGCAACCCAGTGTTCATAGTGTTCAGTCAAGTATGGACATTACCACTTACAGTACTTGAGCAGCTGACAACTCAGTGCTCCTCTGAGATGGTAGAAGTTGTGGGCCCTGTGGAAGAAACCTGATTTATTGCTATAGCAATCTTGTAGATGGTATGTTCTGCTTCCACGGTGCACCATGAGCGGAAGATGTGAATTGTGTCAGCACAATTTGTGACTTCATAATCCAACAGAAGCTTTACTCTAGTATTACCATCGAGTCAAGGAACTAACCCTAGTTCAATGATGAGTGTGGAATAGCATACAGGGAACATGAGGTACAACTATGCCTGATGTAGCATGCTCCAAACAGAGCTAAGCTATGACCACATTCAATGGATCTGGTCTAAGCTTCTGCAGTCTTGCCTTATCCAGTCAATCAGTGTATGTTATGTACAAAAGCCTCGCTAAATATTTTTAAGAAGCGGGTTGATGGGTTCTTGATAAGAGAGGGGATTAAGGGTTATGGGGAGAGGGCGGGAAAGTGGAACTGAGCCACGACAGATCAGCCATGATCTTATTGAATGGCGGGGCAGGCTCGAAGGGCTAGATGGCCTACTCCTGCTCCTATTTCTTATGTTCTTATGTTCTTAAAATGCACTGCAGAAACTCACCAGTATTCCTTATGCAGCATCTTTCAAACCCACAACCATTACCATCTAGACAAGGGCAGCAGGTACCTGGGAACACCACCACCTGGAGGTACCTCTCCAAGCCATTTATCACCCTGAATTGGAAATATATCGCTGTTCCTTCATTGCTGCTGGATGAAAATCCTGGGCAGCAGTTCAAAAAGGCAGCTCGCTACTACCTTTTCAAGAGCAATTAGTATGGACAATCAATGTTGGCCTAACGAGTGATGCTCACATTCCATAAATGAAGTTTAAAAATATTATTACTATTGACCCATGTATTGTAAGTGATACTAGCTGGGAGGTGCCTCCATGCTTAGGTCCATCCTTGCCTCTTCACCACACTGATCTTGGATCTGGATCAAGTGTTTCTTGCTTCAGTGTAGGTGCTTCTATATTCAGTCCACATTAACCATATATGTGCCAGATATACTATAAAAATATTTGCGTCATCTTCAACTAGAAATGCTGAGTGGATGAGTTCTTTTGGTCTACTCCTGAGATTCCAAATGCTAGAATTCATCCATTTGCTCCATTTGCTATCAAGAAATGGCTGAATATGCTGTACACAGCAAACACCTGTTAGCTTTTCAGCAAGTTAATCATTAATCACTGTTTTGTACTATAAGGTATGTTCTTAATTTATTGCCTTGCAGCTTGCCTTTTCCACTGGACACTACCAGCGCAGGATGTGGTGGAGATGGTGCAGAAAGATATTGGAATGTTTCACCAGCAAAAGAAATGACTGCACAGCAGAAAGAAGGAGTAAGAATGGTCAGGAAAGTGATGCTGTCTTTGGATGAAGAGGGAGGACTAGATGAAGTCTTCACTTTCAGGTAAGAAAAATTCAGAGAGCTATCAAAGTGGCTGATGAACATCAGAGGCTAGAGGTGGGAGAAGATATGTAACATAAGATATGGAAATTATTCTTTTATTCAGCCCCATGTGCGAGGGTCCACCCCCCACCCACCCATAGCAGTATCCAACTCTTCAGAAGCTGAATAAGTCAAATTACATGTTTAAGATCCAAGATACCTAACCTGCATCTGAACTTATCGTGTACTTTGGTTGGATTTTAAATGCATTAGCACTGTCTTTCTTTTCTGGTTCTAGAGAAAGTGTGGAACGGTTATCCATATTTAAGAAAATTGAAAGGAAACCCATGGCATGGCCATGTCAGCTCACTATTGGCTCTCGAATCACCATCAACATCGTGGGCTACAAAGCAGTGAGTTATAGATTATATATTGAAGATGGAGGAATTGGAAAAACAGCAATTCAGTGTTTGAAGGCAGCTGAGAGGTTCAGAATTTTGAGGAGGAGATTTCAATAGTAGCAGAGAGAAAGCAGTGCAGTGTTTGTTGGGGTCAAGGAGTGTTTGTTGGGGGTCAAGGAGTGTTTTTGGGAGGGAAAGGAGTCTTATTTTCAGAGGGAAGAAGTATTTGTGGGGGGAAGAGATGCTTGTGAGTGTGAAAGGAAAAGGGGTGTTGGGAGAATACTTGGAAATATTATAAATTGTGAAGAGAACAATGTAGAACTCCAAAAGGACAGACAAGTTGGTGGACTGGGCAAATAGGTGACAGATGAAAATTGCAGAAAATACATTGAGTACTATATTTTGTAGGAAAAACAAGGAGAGACAATAAAAAATAAGGGGTAAGATTCTTAAAGGGGCGCAGGAACAGTGGAACCAGCGTGTATATGTGCAAAGATCATTGTAGGTAGCAGGTCAGATGGAGAGGACAGTTAAAAAGCATATTGCATTTTGGGCTTCATTAATAGGGGCATAAAGGACAAGAGACAGAAGTTTATCCTGAACTTAAAGAAAACACTAGTTAGATCTCAGCTAGAATATTGAGTATAATTCTGGGTGCCACACTATAGGAAGGATGTGAGCACATTGGACAAAGTAGTAATGGTAGCTTTGGATTAAATCAATAATTCAGACTTTTGCAGAACACCGTTAACATCTTTGCATGCTTGCAGCATAGAACATAGAACATTACAGTGCAGTACAGGCCCTTCGGCCCTCGATGCTGCGCCGACCAGTGGAGCCAATCTAATGACCCTCTAACCAAAACTATTCCAATGTTATCCATATGCCTATCCATTGATCATTTGAATGCCCTTAAGGTTGGTGAGTCCATGACTGCTGCAGGCAGGACATTCCACGCCCTTACTACCCTCTGAGTAAAGAACCTACCTCTGACATCCGTCCTATAACTACCACCCCTTAATTTAAAGCTATGTACCCTCGTGCTAGCTATCACCATCCGAGGAAAAAGGCTCTCACTATCCATCCTATCTAACCCTCTGATCAACTTGTATGCCTCAATTAGGTCACCTCGTAACCTTCTCTCTAACGAAAATAACCTCAAGTCCCTCAGCCTTTCCTCATAAGACCTTCCCACCATACCGGACAACATCCGGGTAAACCTCCTGTGCTGTGGACTTGCCAACTTTAAGGGCATTCAAATGGTCATTGGATAGGCATATGGATAATATTGGAATAGTTTAGGTTAGAGGGTCATTAGATTGGTTCCACTGGTCGGCGCATATCGAAGGCCGAAGGGCCTGTACTGCGCTGTAATGTTCTATGTTCTATTCGCTTCATAATCTTTTATGTTTCTATAAGATTTCCCTTCATTGTTCTGAATTCCAGTGAGTACAGCCTCAGTCTACTCAGTCTCTACTCATAAGCCAATCCTCTCCACTCCAGAATCAACTTAATGAATCTGCACCCCCTCCAGTGGCAGTCTATCCTTTCTCAAGTAAGGAGACCAAAACTGTAAATAGTCCTCCAGGTGTGGCCTCACCAGCACCCGATACAGCTGCGATATAACCTTGCTGTTTTTAGACGCCATCCCTCTAGCAAAAAAGGGCAAAGTTTCATTTGCCTTCTTAGTTACCTGCTGCACCTGCAAACTAACTCCTTGAGATTCCTGCACAAGGACACCCAGATCTCTCTGCAACAGCAGCATGCTGAAATTTTTTACCATTTAAATAATAGTCATTGTTGATGTTATTCTTACCAAAATGGAAGACCTCACATTTACAAAATTCTTCTATTTCAAACTAAAGTAAGTTATTTGTCAATTTTAATGGGAGGAGTGATGCTGGAAAACTCATTCTCATAGCACACACAGGCACTTCTGTCTCCCTAAAGCATACATACACACGTCTTCCTCATTCTCTCTCACGCACACATACACTTGCTCCAACTCTTATACACATACACTCGCCCCCCCCCCCCCCACCTTACACATTGCCCCGCCTCACACACACCCCTCACACACTCACTCCCCTCACACAATAGTCTCCACTCTCTCTTGCACACTCAACGCCTCTCTTGCACACTCACCCTTGCTGCAACTATACAGGGCACTGGTGAGGCCGCAGCTGGAGTACTGTGTGCAGTTTTGGTTGCCGCACTTGCGGAAGGATGTATTGGCCTTGGAGGGGGTGCCGAGAAGGTTCACTAGGCTGATACTGGAGATGAGGGGGTTGGACTATGAAGAGAGACTAAATAGATTGGGCCTGTACTCGTTGGAGTTTAGAAGGCTGAGGGGGGATCTTATAGAGACTTATAAGATAATGAAGGGGATAGATAGGGTAGAGGTAGAGAGATTCTTCCCACTTAGAAAGGATAGCAGGACTAGAGGGCACAGCCTCAAGATAAGGGGAGGTGGGGGGGCGGGGTGGCAGTTTAGATCAGAGTTGAGGAGGAACTTCTTCACTCAAAGGGTGGTGAATCTCTGGAATTCTCTGCCCGTTGAAGTGGTGGAGGCTACCTCGCTGAATATATGTAAGTCACGGGTAGATAGGTTTCTGATAGACAGGGGAATTAAGGGTTATGGGGAGAAAGCGGGAAAGTGGAACTGATCCACTTCAGATCAGCCATGATCTTATTGAATGGCGGGGCAGGCTCAAAGGGCCAGATGGCCTACTCCTGCTCCTATTTCTTATGTTCTTATATATTGGGGAAAGGGGTGGGGTTTTGAGGAAAGGAGTGGTGTTTTGAGGAAAGGAGTGGTGTTTTGGGGAAAGGGTGGAGTTTTGGGGGAAATGGTGTGTATTGAAGGGGGAAGAAATTTGTTGTTGGGAGGAGGAGTTTTTCAGGGTAGTAGCAGTACAGTGTATGCCTGATTCTATTTATGTGGAATATTTTTTTCATCAAATTTGTCTTAAGCCAGTGTTGTGATTTCTATGTCCAATGAATCTCTAAAATAGTGCAATGAGGCCCTGTTGCCATGCTCACTGCTGAAACCAATGAGTTATATTGCTATTTGGCATTTAACATCTGCACTGGTGCTCTGACAGACCATTAATTGTTGGTTAAGAAGCTCTTTGAATTTTAGAATATTTAAGTCAGGAGAATGAGATGAAAGTAACAATTTTAATAGTGGATAAAAATGAGTGCATTTTGTACTCTATCCCCAGCACCTTACCCTAGCTGACATATTTCTTTTTAAAAAATATAATTATGACAATCAAAACTGCAAAAGTAAAATTCTTCAAACAGATGACTGAAGAAAAAGTCAAGAAAAGTTGGATGTCTGTCGATGCCAAGACTCTGCGAAAGGAGGATGTGCGGAGGGAAACTGTCCACTGCTTAAATGATGACAATGAAACTGAAGTTGCAAAGGAGGACACTATTCAAGGTATCATCTGTCCTAACCGTCCAAACATTTAATGCAAGGATTCTGTAAGAGAAATATGTTGGGGCTGAAAGTTGAGGGAAGCTGTTTTCGATACAAGTGTTAGCCTTGCCTCAGCATCTAGCCTCTGATTCCGAAGGTCTTAGTTTCAAACCCCACTCTAGAGATATAAACATAATGCAAGTGAACACTGCAATGCAATCTTGAAGGATAAAATATCTGTCCCTTCAGGTGGGCAGGAAAGGTCCAATGACATTCAAAGATGAAGGGAGTTGTCCCGGCTGGACAGCCTGATATATATCCTTTAATCACTCACAGAATCGTCACTCCTCTGGAGGCCATTCGGGCACCAGATCTGCACCAGCTCTCCAACCTTGGTGCCATTCTCCTGCCTTTTCTTCATACCCAAACACATTGTTTCTATTCAAGTAATCACCTAATGCCCTCCTTAAAGCTTTCATTGCACCTGCCTCCAGCATACTTTCAGGCAGTGCATTCCAGAAATGTACCACTTGTTGTGTGAAAAGGTATTTTTCTCACATCACATTGATTTTACAAATGACTTTAAATCTGTGCCCTTTTGTTTTTAACATAGAACACTGCAGCACAAACAGGCCCTTCGGCCCACAAGTTGTGCCGATCAAATCTATACCTACTAAGCCATAAACCTATCTATAACCCCTAATCCCATTAGATCCCATATACTCATCCAGAAGTCTTTTAAAAGACCCCAGCGAGTTCGCCTCTACCACCACCGACGGCAGCCGATTCCATTCACTCACCACCCTCTGAGTGAAAAACTTACCCCTGACATCTCCTCTGTACTTGCTTCCCTGCACCTTAAATCTGTGTCCTCTCGTAGTGACCATTTCAGCCCAGGGAAATAGCCTCTGAGAATCCACCCTATCTATTCCTCTCAACATCTTATAAACCTCTATCAGGTCGCCTCTCAACCTTCGTCTCTCCAGGGAGAAGAGTCCCAGCTCCCTCAGCCTATCTTCATAAGGCATGCCTCCCAATCCAGGCAACATCCTTGTAAATCTCCTCTGTGCCCTTTCAGTAGCTTCCACGTCCTTCCTATAGTGAGGCGACCAGAACTGCGCACAGTGCTCCAAGTGGGGTCTGACAAGGGTCTTATAAAGTTGCAGCATTACCTCCCGACTCCTAAACTCAATCCCTCGATTAATGAAGGCCAGTACATCATACGCCTTCTTGACCACATCCTCCACCTGCGAGGCCGATTTAAGAGTCCTATGGACCCGGACCCCAAGATCCTTCTGCTCCTCAACACGGCTAAGACTCCTACCCTTGATATTGTATTCCTTCATCCCATTGGTCCTGCCAAAATGGACCACTACACATTTATCTGCGTTGAAGTCCATCTGCCACTTCTCCGCCCAGCCTTGTATCCTATCTATGTCCCGCTGCAACTTCTGACATCCCTCCAGTCAATCCACAACACCACCAACCTTCGTATCGTCGGCGAACTTACTAACCCATCCCTCTACTTCCTCATCCAGGTCATTTATGAAAATGACAAACAGCAAGTGTCCTAGAACATATCACTGGGGCACTCCACTGGTGACCGACCTCCATGCAGAAAAAGACCCATCCACAACCACTCTCTGCCTTCTGCAGGCAAGCCAGTTCTGGATCCACAAGGCCAAAGCCCACTGGATCCCCTGCCCTCTCACCTTCTCAAGAAGTCATGCATGGGGGACCTTATCAAACGCCTTGCTGTAGTCCATGTAAACCACGTCTACCGCTCTTCCTTCGTCAATGTGTTCAGTCACATTTTCAAAGAACTCAACTAGGCTCGTAAGGCACGACCTGCCCTTGACAAAACCATGTTGACTATTCCTGATCATTCTAAACTTCTCCAAATGCTCATAAATCTTGTCCCTCAGAATCCTCTCCATCAGCTTACCAACCACAGGTCAGACTCACCGGTCGGTAATTTCCCGGGCTATCCCTGTTCCCTTTCTTGAAAATAGGAACCACGTCTGCAATCCTCCGGAGCCTCTCCCGTCTCCATCGACAATGCAAAAATCATCGCGAGGGGCTCTGCAATCACTTCCCTCACCTCCCACAGTAACCTGGAGTACATCCCAACCGGTCCCGGCGACTTGTCTATCTTGATAGCGTTTAAAAGTTCTAACACATCCTCTTCCTTAACATCCACATACTCAATCTTTTCAGAATGCCGCAAACCTGCAGTACAACCTCCCAGATCACTTTCCACCGTGAATACCGAGCCAAAGTACTCATTATCACCTCTGCCATTTCTTCTGGTTCCACACAGACTTTTCCCCCTTCACCTTTTATAGGTCCTATCCAATCTCTTCTCATCCTTTTACTTTTCACATATTTGTAGAAGGCCTTGGGATTCTCCTTAATCTTACCTGCCAAGGCCTTCTCATGAACCCTTCTGGCTCTCCTAATTTCCTTTTTAAGCTCCTTTCTACAAGCCTTATACTCCTCTAGATCCTTAACATCTCCTAGCTCTCTGAACATTTTATACACCTTTCTTTTCTTCCTGACTAGGTTCACCACAACCTTCGTGCACCACGGTTCCTGCGTCCTACCAAAACCCTCTTGTCTCATCGGAACGTTATCGTGCAGAGCTCCAGTCAAACATTCCTTGAATATCCGCCACCTTCCTTCTGTACTTTTCCCCAAGAACGCCTGCTTCCAGTTTATTCGTCCAATTATCTGCCTGATGTCTTCATATTTACCCTTACTCCAGACAAACACCTTCCTAGCCTGCCTGATCCTATCTCTTTCCAATGCTATCGTGAAGGAGATAGAATTATGATCTCCATCCCCAAGATGCTCTCCTACCGAGAGATCCACCACCCATCTAACCTCCCTCTCATACTGTCTACAGTCCTTCCCTACCTGGGAGTTAACCTCCTCGGTCTTAGTCTCCTTATCTCTGTTCCCTCCCCCAACCTTTCTAGTTTAAAGTCCCTCCAGTAGCCCTAGCCAGTCTTCCTGCCAAGATATTGGTCCCCCTGGGATTCAAGTGCCACCTGTCTTTACTGTACAGGTCACACCTGCCCCTAAAGAGTTCCCAATGATCCAGGAACCGGAATCCCTGCCCCCTGCTCCAGTCCCTCAGCCACGCATTCACTCTCCACCTCATTCCATTCCTGCTCTCATTCTCCCGTGGCGCAGGCAGCAATCCTGAAATTACTACCTTCGCATTCCTCTTTCTCAGCTGCCTACCCAGTTCCCTATAATCCCTTTTCATGACTGCTTCCCTCTTCCTGCCTATGTCAGCAGTACCTATATGAACCACAACCTGCGGTTCCTCACCCTCCCATTTCAGGATGTCTGGGACGTGTCCAGAGACATCCCGGATCCCAGCTCCAGGGAGGCAAACCACCATCCGCGACTCCCGTCTGCGTCCGCAAAAACGTCTGTCTCATCCCCTCACTATGGGGTCCCCTATTAGTACTGCCTTGCTGCTCTCTTTCTTAGTTTTTTAAAGTACTGGCTCAGCTCCAGAGAGCTGGCCACCACTGCCCCTCTCAGATGAGCTGTCCCCCCCAGTAGTACTCAGGCAGGAGTACTTATTTTGTAGGGGGACATCCACCGGCATGCTCTCCATCACCTGAGATTTCCCCCTCCTAATAGTTACCCACGTGCCTTCGTCCCGTTGCCCTGGTGTGACCACTTGCCGATAGCTCCTATCAGTTATCTCCTCATTCTCTCTAATGAGACAAAGGTCCTCAAGCTGCATTTCCAGTTCAGCTCCACACACCGAGCACAGGTATGGATGTCTGGGAGACCAGGAGCCTCCAAGACCTCCCACATATTGCATTGGCAACAACATACTGGCCTCACACTCATACTTGCCCTTTATAGAAACCCAGAGGAGAAAAAAACAAAAACTTATAACTTACCTTGCCTCACCCTCTTCACTTTGGCCCTGTGAGCCAAAGCCCTTACAGCTCACACAAAAACAAAAACAAACTTACCTACTCTCCCTCAGAGCCCTTCTCTCTCTTTTTTAGGTTAGAGGAGGAGGGAGGGATGGGATACTCTACGAGAACAGGATTGGGAGAGGTTTAAATGTCAACAAAGATTGACAAAGAAGTTGATAAAGAAGGGTAGGAGAAACTATGAAGCTGGGCTAGTGCTTAATATAAAAAAGGATAGCAAGAGTTTTTATAAATATATAAAAAGGAAGAGGCTGGCTAGGGTGAATGTTGGTCCTTTAGAGGATGAGAAAGGGGACCTAGTGGTAGGGGATGGGGATATGGCTAAGGTATTGAATAACTTTTTTGTTTCTGTCTTCACGGAGGAGGACGTGAATAATTTGCCGGGTGTTAGCGATGGAAAGGTGGTAGGACTGGAGGGTCTTAATGACATTACTGTTACTAGAAAGGCAGTGCTCGACAGACTGGAGGGGCTGATTGTGGACAAGTCCCCAGGACCGGATGGAATGCATCCGAGGGTTCTGAAAGAAATGGCGGAGGTGATAGTGGATGCCTTGGTGGTTATTTTTCAAACGTCGCTGGATTCCGGGGAAGTGCCGGATGATTGGAAAACGGCTAATGTTACGCCGTTGTTTAAGAAGGGTGCCAGGCAAAAGGCGGGGAATTATAGGCCGGTTAGTTTAACGTCTGTGGTAGGTAAAATGTTAGAATCCGTCATTAAGGAGGAAATTGCGAGGCATCTTGAAGGGAATTGCTTGATAGAGCAGACGCAGCACGGTTTCATTAAAGGGAAGTCGTGTCTGACAAATTTACTGGAGTTCTATGAGGATGTGTCTAGGGCGGTGGATAGAGGAGAGCCGGTGGATGTGGTCTTTCTAGATTTTCAGAAGGCGTTTGACAAAGTGCCTCACGAGGTTATTGCAGAAGGTCGAGGGACATGGAGTTGGGGGTAGGGTGTTAGCGTGGATAGAGGATTGGTTGTCAAATAGGAGGCAGAGAGTGGGGGTCAACGGGTGCTATTCGGATTGGCGGATGGTGACTAGTGGAGTGCCCCAGGGGTCGGTGCTGGGGCCTCAGCTTTTTACCATTTATATAGATGATCTGGAGGAGGGAACCGAATGTAGAGTGTTGAAATTTGCTGATGACACCAAGATTGGGGGAACGGCAAATTGTGCGGAGGGTGTGGAGAGTCTGCAGAAGGATCTAGATAGGCTGGGCGAATGGGCCAGGAAATGGCAAATGGAATTTAATGTTGGCAAGTGTGAGGTGGTCCACTTTGGTAGGAAGAATGGTAGGAAGGACTATTACTTACGGGGCGAAAAACTGCAGCAGGCGACGGTGCAGAGGGACCTCGGGGTCCTTGTGCATGAGTCGCAAAAACCCAGCTTGCAGGTGCAACAGGTGGTCAGGAAGGCGAATGGGATGCTGGCCTTCATAGCGAGGGGGATTGAATATAAAAGTAGGGAGGTCTTGCTGCAGCTGTATAGGGCATTGGTGAGGCCGCAGCTGGAGTACTGTGTGCATTTTTGGGCGCCGCACCTGCGCAAAGATATTTTGGCCTTGGAGGGAGTGCAGAGGAGGTTTACTAGGCTGATACCGGAGTTGAGGGGGTTGAGCTATGAGGAGAGGCTGATTAAACTGGGCTTGTACTCGTTAGAGTTTAGAAGAATGAGGGGAGATCTCATTGAGACGTATAAGATGATGAATGGGATGGATAGGATAGAGGTGGAAAGACTCTTCCCGCTCAAAAAAGACAGTAGGACTAGGGGGCACAGCCTCAAGATAAAAGGGGGGCGGTTTAGAACGGAGTTGAGGAGGAACTTCTTCACTCAAAGGGTGGTGAATCTCTGGAATTCTCTGCCCGTTGAAGTGGTGGAGGCTGCCTCGCTAAATATTTTTAAGACGCGGGTTGATGGGTTTTTGATAGGAGAGGGGATTAAGGGTTATGGGGAGAGGGCGGGAAAGTGGAACTGAGCAGCGACAGATCAGCCATGATCTTATTGAATGGCGGGGCAGGCTCGAAGGGCTGGATGGCCTACTCCTGCTCCTATTTCTTATGTTCTTATTTCCAATTTATAGTAAGGTTAAAAAAAAAACTCTACCCAAGTGTCTTTGCAAAATCTTCCGGTTTCCAGTACAAAATTTAAAAAAAAACTCGTAAAGTTAGTTTTAAAAATCGCTCTACTCACCCACAAGCTCTCCTCTCGCAAATCGCTGCCTGTCTTCAGTGCTCCCAAGGAGCAATGAGGAGATCCTTTTACAAGAGCGATTAGTTTCTTCCTATCGACTCTTCCAATCCCCTTGTGATTTTGAACATCTCAATCAAATCTCCTCTTAGCCTTCTTCTCTTCAAGGAGAATAGTCCCAATCTATCCACAAAACTAAAGTTTCTCACTCCTGCAACAATTTTTAAAAACCTCTGCACTCTCTCCAATGTGTTCACATCTTTCCTATAGGGTGGTGCCCAGAGAAGTATTCCAGCTGAAGCCTAACTGGTGTTGTTTAAACATAACCTCGGCACCAGTATTGGGGTAGGTGGGACTTGTTCGGGCGGGTTGGGGTTGGTCTGAATCGTGCTGGGACCAGAGTGTTGGCGAATCGAGTAAAGAGGACTGTAGACAGGGCTTTAAACTAATTAGGGGGGGGGAGGGTGCGAGGGTAGGTGACGCTACGAGGTCTAAAGTTAAGGATAGGGTACAGGTAAGGGAAGAGGCCGAGGATGTCCCAATTGGTGGCGTTACGGCAAATAGGGTCCAGGTGAAGGCTGGGATGAAAGCGCTTTATCTGAATGCACGAAGCATTCGGAATAAAGTGGATGAGCTGGTGGCGCAGATCGACACAAATGGATACGATCTGGTGGCCATTACAGAGACGTGGCTGCAAGGTGACAGGGACTGGGAGATGAATGTACAGGGCTATCAAGTGTTTAGGAAGGATAGGCAGGAGGAAAGAGGGGGTGGCGTAGCTCTGCTGATTAAGGATAGTATCAAGGTGGTAGCAAGGGATGATATCGGAGCCAAAGAGCAGAACGTGGAATCGTTGTGGGTGGAGATTAGGAACAGCAAAGGGAGGAAGACGCTGGTGGGTGTCGTCTATAGGCCCCCGAATAATGATCTGGAGGTGGGGCGGGCTGTTAACGCGCAAATAAGTGCGGCGTGCAGGAATGGGACGGCAGTAGTTATGGGAGATTTCAATCTGCATATTGATTGGTCGACCCATGTTGGACGAGGTGGGCTCGAGGAGGAGTTCTTGGAATGCTGCCGGGATAATTTCCTTGAACAGTGTGTGTTGGAGCCGACGAGGGA
Organism: Carcharhinus amblyrhynchos; assembly: GCF_965287045.1. Taxonomy (NCBI): domain Eukaryota; kingdom Metazoa; phylum Chordata; class Chondrichthyes; order Carcharhiniformes; family Carcharhinidae; genus Carcharhinus; species Carcharhinus amblyrhynchos. The sequence continues at coordinate 97,387,534 of NC_137334.1, read as the reverse complement.
GCGAGCTATCTTGGATCTGGTGCTATGTAATGAGGCGGGTAGAATTAGGGACCTTGCGGTGAAGGATCCTCTTGGAGAGAGTGATCATTGTATGGTGGAGTTTCTGGTGCAGATGGAGGAGGAGAAAGTGGGTTCCCGGACACGCGTCCTTTGTTTGAATAGAGGGGAGTACGGTAGGATGAGAGAAGAATTGGCAAATGTGGACTGGGGGAGTGCGTTGGAAGGTAGGTCTGCTGAGGAGCAGTGGAGGATCTTTAAGGAGATCTTTCTTGGTGCTCAGCAGAAATTTATTCCGATGGTTAAAAAGGACAGTAGGAAGAGAGGTAATAAGCCGTGGATAACGAAGGAGGTGAAGGAAAGTGTTAAATTAAAAGCGGAGGAATTTAGAGTAGCTAAGAGCAGTGGGCGAGAAGAGGATTGGGAAAGGTTTAAATGTCAACAAAGATTGACAAAGAAGTTGATAAAGGAGGGTAGGAGAAGCTATGAGGCTGGGCTAGCACTTAATATAAAAAAGGATAGCAAGAGTTTTTATAAATATATAAAAAGGAAGAGGCTGGCTAGGGTGAACGTTGGTCCTTTAGAGGATGAGAAAGGGGAGCTAGTGGTAGGGGATGGGGATATGGCTAAGGTCTTGAATAACTTTTTTGTTTCTGTCTTCACGGAGGAGGACGTGAATAATTTGCCGGGTGTTAGAGATGGAAAGGTGGTAGGAATGGAGGGTCTTAATGACATTACTGTTACTAGAGAGGTGGTGCTCGACAGACTGGAGGGGCTGATTGTGGACAAGTCCCCAGGACCGGATGGAATGCATCCGAGGGTTCTGAAAGAAATGGCGGAGGTTATAGTGGATGCCTTGGTGGTTATTTTCCAGACGTCGCTGGATTCCGGGGAAGTGCCGGAAGATTGGAAAACGGCTAATGTTACGCCGTTGTTTAAGAAGGGTGCCAGGCAAAAGGCGGGGAATTATAGGCCGGTTAGTTTAACGCCTGTGGTAGGTAAAATGTTAGAATCCGTCATTAAGGAGGAAATTGCGAGGCATCTTGAAGGGAATTGCTTGATAGGGCGGACGCAACACAGTTTCATTAAAGGGAAGTCGTGTCTGACAAATTTACTGGAGTTCTATGAGGATGTGTCTAGGGCAGTGGATAGAGGAGAGCCAGTGGATGTGGTCTTTCTGGATTTTCAGAAGGCGTTTGACAAGGTACCTCACAAGAGGTTATTGCAGAAGGTCAGGGGACATGGAGTTGGGGGTAGGGTGTTAGCGTGGATAGAGGATTGGTTGTCAAATAGGAGGCAGAGAGTGGGGGTCAATGGGTGCTATTCGGATTGGCGGTTGGTGACTAGTGGGGTGCCCCAGGGGTCGGTGCTGGGGCCTCAGCTATTTACCATTTATATAGATGATCTGGAGGAGGGAACCGAGTGCAGGGTGTCGAAATTTGCTGATGACACCAAGATTGGGGGAAAGGCAAATTGTGCGGAGGGTGTGGAGAGTCTGCAGAAGGATCTAGATAGGCTGGGCGAATGGGCCAGGAAATGGCAAATGGAATTTAATGTTGGCAAGTGTGAGGTGGTCCACTTTGGTAGGAAGAATGGTCGGAAGGACTATTACTTACGTGGCGAAAAACTGCAGCAGGCGACGGTGCAGAGGGACGTCGGGGTCCTTGTGCATGAGTCGCAAAAACCCAGCTTGCAGGTGCAGCAGGTGGTCAGGAAGGCGAATGGGATGCTGGCCTTCATAGCGAGGGGGATTGAATATAAAAGTAGGGAGGTCTTGCTGCAGCTGTATAGGGCATTGGTGAGGCCGCAGCTGGAGTACTGTGTGCAGTTTTGGGCGCCGCACCTGCGCAAGGATATTTTGGCCCTGGAGGGAGTGCAGAGGAGGTTTACTAGGCTGATACCGGAGTTGAGGGGATTGAGCTATGAGGAGAGGCTGAATAAACTAGGCTTGTACTCGTTAGAGTTTAGAAGAATGAGGGGAGATCTCATTGAGACGTATAAGATGATGAATGGGATGGATAGGATAGAGGTGGAGAGACTCTTCCCGCTCAAAAAAGACAGTAGGACTAGGGGGCACAGCCTCAAGATAAAGGGGAGGCGGTTTAGAACGGAGTTGAGGAGGAACTTCTTCACTCAAAGGGTGGTGAATCTCTGGAATTCTCTGCCCGTTGAAGTGGTGGAGGCTGCCTCGCTAAATATTTTTAAGAAGCGGGTTGATGGGTTCTTGATAAGAGAGGGGATTAAGGGTTATGGGGAGAGGGCGGGAAAGTGGAACTGAGCCACAACAGATCAGCCATGATCTTATTGAATGGCGGGGCAGGCTCGAAGGGCTAGATGGCCTACTCCTGCTCCTATTTCTTATGTTCTTATGTTCTTATGTCCTGCCAACTTCAATGATCTCTGCACATATACAGCCAGCTCCCTCTGCTCCTGAATCCCTTTCAGAGTTTTACCTTTATTTTAAGTCGTCTCTCCATATTCTTGCTGCCACATTGCATCACCTCACGTTTCTCCACATTGAGGTTCATCAATCACCTATCTACCCATACCACAAACTTGTCTATGTCCTTCTGAAGTTCTACACTGTCCTCTTCACAATTTACAATGTTTTGAAATTTTGGGTCATCCGCAAACTTTGAAATTGCCCTCTGCACACCATATATATATACATATATCAGGAAAAGCAAGACCCCGGGGGAACATTAATATAAATCTACCTCCAGCCTGAAAAATATCCATTGACCCTTGCTCCCTGCTTCCTATTTTTCAGCCAATTTGATATCCACATTGCTACTGTCCCTTTTATTCCATGTGTTGCAATCTTTCTCACAAGCCTGTTGTGTGGCAGTCTATTGAAGGAATGTCTATTGAAAACCCATGATCACCACATCAACAGCATCATTCTCAGCGACCCTTTCTGTTTCCTCCTCAAAGAACTCCAGCAAGTGCAGTAAACATGATTTTCCCTTTAGACATCCATGCTGGCTCGTCATAATCAACTTACATTTTTCCATGTGGCAGCTAATTCTTACACAAGGAATTGTCCCTGGAAGCTTTCCCATCACTGATGTTGAACTGACTGGCCTGTCTTTGAAGGGGCTGTCCTTGTAACTTTGTTTTTAACAAGAACGTAACATTTGTAGTTCTTCAGTCCTTTGGAACCTCTCCTAAATCTGGAGAAGATTGAAAGATCATGGCCAGTGTCCCTGCAATTTCCATTCTCACTTCCTTCAGTATCCCTAAATGCATCTCACCTGCTCACAATGCCTTGCCAACTTTCAGTACTAACAATATATTCAACACTTCCTTCTTATCAGTTGTGAAAGCTTCTAGGGGCAGGGTTTCTCAGACCTGGGTGTATATGTGCACATATCATTGAAGGTGGCAGAACAGGTGGAGAGACCAGTCTGTCACCATGTCTTAGGTAGCATCTAGAGTTATAGAGGTATACAGCACAGAAAAAGGCCCTTCAGCTCAACGCATCAATGCCAATCAAAGACAAACCATCTAACTATTCAAATTTCATTTTCCAGCACTTGTACGCTTTGGCATCGCAAGTGCACGTCTAAATACTTCTTCAATGTTATGAGGGTCTCTGCCTCCATCACCTTTTCAGGCAGCGAGTTTCAGACTTCCACCACCCTTTGGGTGAAAAAGTTATCCCTCACATCTCCTCTAAGCCTTTTGCCCCTTAGCTTAAATTTATGCCCCTAGTAATTGATTCCTCGTAACGTTGCCTTGATCCCTCATAGCGTTACCTTAAGGGACTGGTGTGCATGTACAATAATGTCCCTCTGATTCTCGGTGCTTCCCATGATCCTGCTGCTCATCATGTATTCCCTTGTCTTGTTTGTCCTGCCCAAATACATCACTTCACATTTATCCAGATTGAATTCCATTTGCCACTGACCAGCCTGTCTATATCCTGCTGTAATATAAAGCTATCCTTCTCATTATTTACCACCCTACCAATTTTAGCTTTTATTACATAGAACATAGAACACTACAGGACAAGCAGGCCCTACGGCCCACAAGTTGCGCTGATCACATCTATACCTACCAAGCCATAGAACTATCTGTAACTTCCAATGCCATTAGATCCCATATACTCATCCAGAAGTCTTTTAAAAGACCCCAGCAAGTTTGCCTCTACCACCACCGACGGCAGCCGATTCCACTCACTCACCACCCTCTGAGTGAAAAACTTACCCCTAACATCACCTCTGTACTTGCTTCCCAGCACCTTAAACCTGTGTCATCTCGTAGCAACCATTTCAGCCCTGGGAAATAGCTTCCGAAAATCCACCCTATCTATTCCTCTCAACATTTTATAAACCTCTATCAGGTTGCCTCTCAACCTTCGTCTCTCCAGGGAGAAGAGCCCTAACTCCCTCAACCTATCTTCATAAGGCATGCCTCCCAATCCAGGCAACATCCTTGTAAATCTCCTCTTCACCATCTCAACAGCTTCCACATCCTTCCTGTAGTGAGGCGACCAGAACTGCGCACAGTACTCCAAGTGGGGTCTGACAAGGGTCTTATAAAGTTGCAGCATTACCTCCCGACTCCTAAACTCAATCCCTCGATTAATGAAAGCCAGTACATCATACGCTTTCTTGACCACATCCTCCACCTGCGAGGCCGATTTAAGAGTCCTGTGGACCCGGACCCCAAGATCCTTCTGCTCTTCAACACAGCTAAGACTCCTACCCTTGATATTGTACTCCTTCATCCCATTGTTCCTGCCAAAATGGACCACTACATATTTATCCGCATTGAAGTCCATCTGCCACTTCTCCGCCCAGTCTTGCATCCTATTGGTGGAGGGATTGAATTTCGGAGCCGTGAGGTCATGTTGCAACTGTACAAATCTCTGGTGTGGCCGCACTTGGAGTATTGCGTGCAGTTCTGGTCGCCGCATTATAAGAAAGATGTGGAGACATTGGAAAGAGTGCAGAGGAGGTTTACCAGGATGTTGCCTGGTATGGTGGGGAGGTCTTATGAGGAAAGGCTGAGGGACTTGAGGTTATTTTCATTAGAGAGAAGAAGGTTACGAGGTGACCTAATTGAGGCATACAAGATGATCAGAGGGTTAGACAGTTTGAGCCTTTTTCCTTGAATGGTGATGGCTAACACGAGGGGACATAGCTTTAAATTGAGGGGTAGTAATTATAGAACGGATGTCAGAGGTAGGTTCTTTACTCAGAGGGTAGTAAGGGCGTGGAATGCCCTGCCTGCAGCAGTTGTGGACTCGCCAACTTTAAGGGCATTCAAATGGTCAGTGGATAGGCATATGGATAACATTGGAATAGCTTAGTTTAGAGGGTCATTAGATTGGTTCCACTGGTCGGCGCAACATCGAGGGCCGAAGGGCCTGTACTGCACTGTTATGTTCTAAGTTCTATATGTTCTAAGCGTTATACATCTCAATCATGTCCTCCCTCAGTCTCCTCTGCTCAAAGGAAAGCAACCCCAGTGTATCCAATCTCACTTCATAAACAAGAAGTCCAGTCAACCTCCTGTTTCTTAAGCTTCTATGCCTTGGCTAATAAAGGCAAGTATACCTTATGTCTTCATAACCACTTTATCCATCTGCGTTACCTTGAGGGACTGGTGTGCATGTACAGTAATGTCCCTCTGATTCTCGGTGCTTCCTGCTGCTCATCATGTACTCCCTTGTCTTGTTTGTCCTGTCCAAATACATCACTTCACATTTATCCAGATTGAATTCCATTTCCCACTGGCCAGCCTGTCTATATCCTGCTGTAATATAAAGCCATCCTTCTCATTAATTACCACCCTACCAAGTTTAGTATCATCTGCAAACTTACTGATCAACCGTCATACATGCAAGTCTAAATCATTTATATAAACCATAAACAGCATGGTCCCCAATACAGATCTCAGCAGGATCCCACTGGACATAGTCTTCCAGTCCAAGAAACACCCTCGACCACCCTCTGCTTCCTGCTCCTCACCCAATTCTGGATCCAGTTTGCCAAATTTGCTTGGATCCCATGAGCTGTTAGCCTCACTATCAGTATCTCATTTGGGACTTTATCACAGGTCTTGCTGAAGACCAAATAGATGACATCAAATGCATTGCCCTCATCTACACACCTGGTCACCTCTTCGAAAAATTCAATCAAGTTCGTCAGGCATGACTTCCCCTTAACACAACCATGCTGGCGGTCCTTGATTAATCCCTGCCTCATCAAATGCACATTAAGTCTCTCAGAATAAATCCAGTAGTATCCCCGTTGCTGAGGTTAGGCTGAATGACCTATCATTTTCTGGTATATACCTTCTTCCCTTCTTGAATAACAGTATTGCATTGGCTGTCCTCCGGTCCTTTGGCACCTCCACTGTGATGTGGAGATGCCGGGGTTGGACTGGGGTAAAAACAGAAAGAAGTCTCTCAATACCAGCTTCAAGTCCAACAGGTTTATTTGTAGCAAATGCCACAAGCTTTCGGAACATGCTGTTCCTTCATCAGGTGGATGGGAGTTCTGATCACAAACAGGGCACAAAGACACAAACTCAATTTACATGCATAATGATTAGAATGTGAGCCTTTACAGTTAATCAATTCTTAAAGGGACAGACAATGTGAGTGGAGAGAGCTTTAAGCACAGGTTAAAAGGATGTGTATTGTTTCCAGCCAGGAAAGTTAGTAAGATTTTGAAAGTCCAGGCAAGTTGTGGGGGTTACTGATAGTGTGACATGAACCCAAGATCCCGGTTCAGGCCATCCTCTTGTGTGCGGAACTTTGCTATTGGCCTCTGCTCAGCGACTCTCACTGTTGTGTGTCATGATTGTTTCAGTGATTGTTCACTATGAATCTAAAGGAAGCAAATGTCATCGATGTATCTAGTGTATAGCAACAGTTGAAGGTCCTGTGCAGTGAAGAAGTCTTGTTCGAACCTGTGCATGAAGATGTTGGCATATTGAGGTGCGAATTTGGTCCCCATGCCTGTTCCGTGTGGATGAAGAACTGGTTGTTGAAGGTGAAGACATTGTGGTCCAGGACCTTCAACCGATGCTATACACTAGAAACATAAATGACATTTTCTTCGTTTGGACTCATGGTGAACAATCACTGAAACAACTATATGACGACATCAACAAGTTCCATCCCACCATCAGACTCACCATGGACTACTCTCCGGAATCGGTTACATACTTGGACACACGCATCTCCATTAAGGACGGTCACCTCAGCACCTCACTGTACCGCAAGGCCACGGATAACGTCACGATGCTCCACTTCTACAGCTTCCACCCTAAACGTGTTAAGAAGCCATCCCCTACGGACAAGCCCTCCGTATACACAGGATTTGCTCAGATGAGGACGATCACAACAGACACCTCCAGACGCTGAAAGATGCCCTTATAAGAACAGGATATGACTCTTGATTCATTGTTCGACAGTTCCGATGCGCCACAGCCATAAAACCGCACTGACCTCCTCAGAAGACAAACACGGGACACAGTGGACAGAGTATCCTTCGTTGCCCAGTACTTCCTTGGAGCGGAGAGGCTACGACATCTTCTCCGGAGCCTTCAACATCATTGATGAAGACGAACATCTCGCCAAGGCCATCCTTACACCCCCACTTCTTGCCTTCAAACAACCGCACAATCTCAAACAGACCGTTGTCCACAGCAAACTACTCAGCCTTTAGGAGAACAGTGACCACAACACCACACAATCCTGCCACAGCAACTTCTGTAAGACGTGCCGAATCATCGACACGGATGCCATCATCTCACGTGAACACCATGTACACGGTACATACTCTTGCAACTTGGCCAACATTGTCTACCTGATACGCTGCAGGAAAGGATGTCCCAAGGCTTGGTACATTGGGGAGACCATGCAGATGCTATGACAATGGATGAATGAACACTTCTCGACAATCACCAGGCAAGACTATTCTCTTCCTGTTGGGGAACACTTCAGCGATCACAGGCATTCGGCCTCTGATCTTCGAGTAAGCATTCTCCAAGGCAGCCTTCACGACATACAACAGTGCAGAGTCGCTGAGCAGAGACTGATAGCCAAGTTCTGCACACATGGGGATGGCCTCAACCAGGATCTTGGGTTCATGTCACACTATCTGTAACCCCCACAACTTGCCTGGACTTGCAAAGTCTCACTAACTTTCCTGTGTGGAAACAATACACATCCTTTTAACCTGTGCTTAAAGCTCTCTCCACTCACATTGTCTGTATCTTTAAGAATTGATTCACTGTAAAGATTCACATTCCAATCGTTATGCATGTAAATTGAGTTTGTGTCTTTGTGCCCTGTTTGTGATCAGAACTCCCACCTACCTGACGAAGGAACAGTGTGTTCCGAAAGCTTGTGGCGTTTGCTACAAATAAACCTGTTGGACTTTAAGCTGGTGTTGTGAGACTTCTTTCTGTTTTTATCTCCACTGTGTCCAGAGAGGAATTAAAATTATTGCCAGCGCCCCTGCTATTTACTCCCTTGCTTCACTCAACAGCCTGGAATACATTTCATCTGTCCCTGGAGATTTATTGACTGTTAAGCTTGCCAGACCACTCAGTATCTCCTCTTTGTATCACAGTTCTTCTTCCTGATTTCTAGATGAGCACTTTCTCTCTCACTAGTGAACACCGACACAAAGTATTCAGTTACAACTCAACCTACATTTGATTTGATTTATTATTGATTATTATTATTTATTTATTATTATATACAGAGTGAATGCAAGCAGGTTTTTTCCACTGAGGCTAGGGAAGAAAAAAAAACAGAGGACATGGGATAAGGGCGAAAGGAGAAAAATTTAAAAATTTAAAGGGAATATTGGGGGGGCTTCTTCACACAGAGAGTGGTGGGTGTGTGGAATGAGCTGCCGGATAAAGTGTAAATGTGGGGTCACTTTTAACGTTTAAGAAAAACTTGGAAGGGTTCATGGATGAGAGGGGTGTGGAGGAATATGGTCCAAGTGCAGGTCAGTGGGACTAGGCAAAAAATGGTTCGGCACAGACGAGAAGGGCCAAAAGGCCTGTTTCTGAGCTGTAATTTTCTATGGTTCTATGTATTAGTTTGCAGCGAAAAGTATTACTTCTAGAATGTTGTACAGGCAAAACATACTGTTCATGGAGTTCACAGGGGAGAAGGAAAGAAAAGGGTGCAGCATATAGAGTTATAGTTATAGCTAGGATGTAGAGAAAGACCAGCATAATATAGTGTAGGTCCCTTCATAAGCCCAATGGAAGCAGGGAAGAAGCTGTTCTTAAGTTGGTTGATATGTGTTCTCAGACTTTTGTATCTTCTTCCTAATAGCAGAAGGCGTAAGAATGAATGTCCGGGGTGCATAGGGCACTTAATTATGCTGGCTCCTTATGCGAGGCTATGGGAAATGTAGCTGGAGTCATGGATGGGAGACTGGTTTGCGTGATGGACTGGGCTATGTTCACAACCCTAACCCTCCTAAATGCATTAGCTCACACTTCTGTTAAAATCAGTTTTATTTATTTATTTTATTGTCACAAGTAGGTTTACATTAACACTGCAATGAAGTTACTGTGAAAATCCCCTAATTGCCACACTCCGGTGTATGTTCAGGTACACTGAACATAGCCAGTGCACCTAACCAGCACATCTTTTGGGCTGTGGGAGGAAACCGGAGCACCCAGAGAAAACGCACACAGACACGGGGAGAATGTGCAGACTCTGCAGACAGTGGCTCAAGCCAGGAATCGAACCTGGGTCCCTGGCACTGAGAGGCAGTAATGATAAGCACTGTAGCACTGTGCCACCATGCCGCCCCACTTGCCACTTTACTGCCCACTCCACCGGCTCATTTATATTGTTTCGGAGATTATCGCTACTCTATATTATCTGTGACACAGACAATCTTTGTGTTGTCTGCAGATTTTCCAGTCGTGCTCCCACGTTCGCATCCAAATCATTGATCTATAACACAAAAGCAAGAGTTCCATCAATGAGCCCTGTGGAACACTGCTTGGGAGAACTTTCCATTCATGAGGCCACCTATCGACCATTGCCCTTTGATGGCCCTGAACTCTTCCTCACTGCTTTTATGACTCTGAACTCTCTCTCTCTCTTGCTGTTTTTATGACACCAATTGTTGCTCTATCTCCCCAATTTTAGGCTCCTATCTCACTTCATCCCACCACTTTGATGGACCCAAACTCTTGCTCTCTATTACCACTTCTATGATGTCGAATCGTCACTTTTATGACTGCATTCTCTCACTGCCTCTCGCCACTTTCTCCCTCTCTCACTCTGTTTCTCTGTTGCTCTCTCTCGCTCTTTCTGCCTCTCTTGGTCTCTCTCACTCTCGTGCTCTCTCTCACTTGCTCTCTTTCATTCTCACTCTGTCTCTCTCGCGCTCTCTCTTGCTCGCTCTCTTTTCACTCTCTCGTTCTCTCTCTCTCGCGCTCTCTCTCTTGCTCATGCTCTCTCTCGCTCACTCTGTCACTTGCTTTCTCTGTCTGTCTCTCTCTCGCTCTCTCCCTCTCGCACTCTCACTCATTCTTGCTTACTGTCTTGCTCGCGCACTCACCCTCTCTCTCGCTCTCTCTTGCTCTGTCTCGCTCGCTCTTGCTCGCTCTCGGTCTCTCTCTCTTTCGCTCGCTTCTCTCTCTCTTGATCGCTCTCGGTCTCTCTCTTGCTGTCTCATTCTCCCCCTCGCTCTCTCTCTCTTGTAGTCTCTCGCTATGTCTCGTGCTCGCAATCTCTCGCTCTCTCTCGCGCTCTCACTCTTGTTTTCTCGCTCTCGCTCTTGCTCCCGCTCTCTCCCTGTCTTTCCTTGTCTCCCCCTCTCTCGCACTCTCTCACTCATTATTGCTTGCTCTCTTGCTCGTGCTCTCACTCTCTCCCTCGCTCCCACTCTCTCTCTTGCTCGCTGTCTCTCATTCTCATTCTGTCGCTCTTGCTCGCTCTCTCTTGCTCGCTCTCTGTTGCTCGCTCTCGCGCGCGCTCTCTCTCGCGCTCTCTCGCTCTTGTTTTCTCGCTCTCGCTCCCGCTCTCTCTCTCGTACTCTCTCACTCATTATTGCTTGCTCTCTTGCTCGCGCTCCCACTCTCTCTCTCGCTCCCACTCTCTCTCTCTCGCTCCCGCTCTCTCTCTCGCTCCCGCTCTCTCTCTCTCTCTCGCTCCCACTCTCTCTCTCTCGCTCCCACTCTCTCTCTCTCACTCCCACTCTCTCTCTCTCGCTCCCACTCTCTCTCTCGCTCCCACTCTCTCACTCTCGCTCCCACTCTCTCTCTCGCTCCCACTCTCTCATTCTCACTCTGTCTCTCTCGCGCTCTCTCTAGTTCTTGCTCGCTCTCTTCTCGCTCGCTCTCTCTCGCGCTCTCTCGTTCTTGTTTTCTCGCTCTCGCTCCCGCTCTCTCCCTGTCTCTCCTTGTCTCCCTCTCTCTCTCTCACACTCTCTCACTCATTATTGCTTGCTCGCGCTCTCACTCTCACTCTCGCTCCCACTCTCTCTCTTGCTCGCTCTCTCTCATTCTCACTCTGTCTCTCTCGCGCTCTCTCTAGCTCTTGCTCGCTCGCTCTCTTCTCGCTTGCTCTCTCTCGCTGTCTCTTGCTGTCTTGTTCTCTCTCTCTCGCTCATGCTCTCTCTCGCTCTCTGTTGACCCCTTTTGCTCGCTCTTGCTCGCTCTCGGTCTCTCTCCCTCTCGCACTCTCTCTCTCTCACTCCCTGTCTCGCGCTCTCTTGCACTCTCTCGCTCTGTCTCTCGATCTCTCTCGCTCTCTCGATCTCTCTCGGTCTCTCTCGCTCTCTCGGTCTGTCTCGCTCGCTCGGTCTCTTTCGCTCGCTCGGTCTCTCTCGATCTCTCGATCTCGCTCGATCTCTCTCGCTCTCTCGATCTCTCTCGCTCTCGCTCACTTTCGCTGTTGCTCCGTCTCTCTCCCTCTCGCCCTCTCTCTCTCGCACGCTCTCTTGCTTGTTCTTGCTTGCTCTCTTGCTCGTACTCTCACTCTCTCTCTCGCTCTCTTTCGCTCTTGCTCGCTCTCACTCGCTTTCTCGCTCTCTCTCGCTCTCTTTCTCTCTCTGTCTTACTCTCTGTCTCTCACATTCTCACGCATTCTCTTACGCTCGCTGTCTCGTGCTGTCTCTCTCACTCTTGCTCTCTTTTGCTCTCTCTTTCGCTCTCACTCACTTGCTCTTGCTCACTCTCTCTTTCGCCCTCCCGCTCACTCTTTCAATCTCTCTCACTCTGCCTCTTTCTCTTTCGCTCGCTCTCTCTCTGTCTTGCTCTCTATTTCTCTCTCACACGTCCTCTCGTGCTCTCTTGCTCTCTCTCGCTCTCTCTTGCTCTCTCTCGCTTGTTGTCTCTCTCTGGCTCACCCTCTCTCTCTCACACACTCTCTCACTCTCTGTTGCTTTCTCTCGCTTGCCCTCTCATTCTTTCTCTCGCTTGCTGTCTCTCTCTGGCTCTCCCTCTCTCTCTCTCACACTCTCACTCTCTCTTGCTTTCTCTCGCTTGCTCTCTCATTCTTTCTCTCGCTCTCTCTCTCCCTCTCTCTCACTCCACCTCTGTCTCTCTCGCTCTCCCCCTGTCTCTCTCTCACTCTCCCTCTGTCTCTCGCTCTCCCTCTGTCTCTCTCGCCCTCGCCCTGCCCCTCTGTCTCTCTCGCCCTCTCCCTCTGTCTCTCTCGCCCTCTCCCTCTGTCTCTCTTGCCCTCTCCCTCTGTCTCTCTTGCCCTCTCCCTCTGTCTCTCTTGCCCTCTCCCTCTGTCTCTCTCGCCCTCTCTCTCTCGCCCTCTCCCTCTGTCTCTCTCGCCCTCTCCCTCTGTCTCTCACTTGCTTTCTTGCTCATGCTCTCGCACTCACGCTCATTCTCTCTTGCTCGCTCTCTCTCACTCCCTCTTACTCTTGCTCTCTCTGGCTTGCTCTCTGTCTCTCTCGCTCGCTCGTTCTCTCTTGCTCGCTCACTTGTTCGCTCTCGCCCTCCCCTTCGCTCGCCCTCCCCTTCGCTCGCTCTCTCGTCGCCCTCTCTCTCTCTCTCACTCTACCTCTCTCTCTCGCTCTCTTTCGCTTGCTGTCTTGCATGTGCTCTCGTACTGTTGCTCGCTCACTCTCACGCTCTCCCTTGGTCTCCCTCTCTCTTTCGCTCGTACTCTCTCTCTTGTACTCTCTCGTGCTCTCCCTCGCTCTCGCTTGCTCTTTCTCGCTCTCTCTCATCCTCCCTCTCTCGCTCTTTCACTCCCTCTTGCTCTCTCTTGTTTGCTCTCTCTATCTCACTCTCTTGCTCTCTTCCTCGCTCTCACTCTCTCTCTGGCTCTCTCTCTCGCTTGTCTCTTGCTCGCTCTCTCACTCACGCTTTCTTGCTCTCTCTCACTCTCTCTCTTTCTCTGTTTCTCTCGCACTCTCTCTCTCACTATCTGTCTCTCAGTGTCTCTCTTGCTCGTTCGCTCTCTCACTCACTCGCTCTCTCTCATTCTCACTCTTGCTCTCTGGCTCGCTTTCTCATTCTCTTTCCTGCTCTTGCTCTCTCTGGCTCTCTTGCTTTTTCTCTCACTCGCGCTCCCTCATTCTCGTCCTCGCTCTCTTGCCGTCTTGCTCTCTCTTGCTCTCTCGCTGTCTCTCTTGCTCTTTCCCTTGATCTCCTTTGCTCTCTTTTGCTCTCTTTCTCTCGCTCTCTCTCTCAGTCCCTGTATCGTTCTCTTTCTCTCGCTGTCTCTCTCTCAGTCCCTGTATCTCTCTCTTGCTCTCGCTCTCTCTTGCTCTCGCTCGCTCTCTCTTTGTTACTTACGTGGAGAAAAACTGCAGCAGGCGACGGTGCAGAGGGACCTCGGGGTCCTTGTGCATGAGTCGCAAAAACCCAGCTTGCAGGTGCAGCAGGTGGTCAGGAAGGCGAATGGGATGCTGGCCTTCATAGCGAGGGGGATTGAATATAAAAGTAGGGAGGTCTTGCTGCAGCTGTATAGGGCATTGGTGAGGCCGCAGCTGGAGTACTGTGTGCAGTTTTGGGCGCCGTACTTACGCAAGGATATTTTGGCCTTGGAGGGAGTGCAGAGGAGGTTCACTAGGCTGATGCCAGAGTTGAGGGGGTTGAGCTATGAGGAGAGGCTGAATAAATTAGGCTTGTACTCGTTAGAGTTTAGAAGAATGAGGGGAGATCTCATTGAGACGTATAAGAAGATGAATGGGATGGATAGGATAGAGGTGGAGAGACTCTTCCCGCTCAGAAAGGATAGTAAGACTAGGGGGCACAGCCTCAAGATAAAGGGGAGGCGGTTTAGAACAGAGTTGAGGAGGAACTTCTTCACTCAAAGGGTGGTGAATCTCTGGAATTCTCTGCCCGTTGAAGTGGTGGAGGCTACCTCGCTAAATATTTTTAAGACACGGGTTGATGGGTTTTTGATAAGAGAGGGGATTAAGGGTTATGGGGAGAGGGCGGGAATGTGGAACTGAGCCACGACAGATCAGCCATGATCTTATTGAATGGCAGGGCAGGCTCGAAGGGCTAGTTGGCCTACTCCTGCTCCTATTTCTTATGTTCTCTCGCTCTTGCTCTCTCTCGCTGTCTGTCTCTCTCGCTGTCTCTCTCTCTCTCTCGCCCTCTCTAACCCTCACTCTCTCGCTCTTGCCCTCTCCCTTGCTGCTCGCTTTTGCTCTTGTTATCTCGCTCTCTCTCGCCCTCTCTCTATCTCGCCCTCGCCCCCTCTCTCGCCCCCCTCTCTCGCTCTCGCGCCCTCGCCCTCTCGCTCTCACTTTCACTCTCTCTCTCTTGCTCTCTCTCTCGCCCTCTCTCTCTCTCGCGTGCTCTCACTTTCTCTTGCTCTGTCTCGTGCTCTCTCTCATTCTCTCTCTCGTTCTCTTGTTCTCGCTTTCTCTTGCTTTTGCTTGCTTTCTCACTTGCTCTCTCTTGCTCTCGTGCGCTCTCACTCTCTCTCACTTGCTGTCTCTCACTCTCTGTTTTGATGCCTGTGACCCCTGACTGTGTCATTGCTTTTATGGCACAGAACTCTCACCCTCATTATCATCACGTTTGTGATCACTATTTCGCCACTATTCCCCAAATCTCATTTTCTCTCATTTTTATGTCCCCTTAACACTTGCTCCTTCTCACCATTTTTATCATTCCAAACACTGGTGCTTTGCCTTGCCGCTTTGGCCCCAAACTCTCACTCTTGCCATTTTTATGGCCCTGAACCTTGCTCCTTCTTGCCTCTTTAATGTCCCAAACTTACACTCTTGCCACGTTTATTGCCCCAAAATCTGTCTCCATCACCACTTTTACGATCTCAATCTTTTGCTCATGCCACTTTTATGGTCACAAGCTCTCTCTCTATCTCTCTTACCAATTTTATTACCCCATACTCTCTCTCTCTATCTTGACATCTGAATGGAACTGATTGTTGCCACTTCTCCCCACTCACTCACTCCCCTCACGTTTATGACCCTGAACTCTAGTTCTCTTTCCCTGCTTTGATGGCCTGTATCTTGCACACTCGTCATTTTTATGGTCGCTGACTCTTGCTTCTTCTTGACACCTTTATAGCCCAGAATTCTCTCTCTCTCTGTCTCCCTCACCACTTCTGTGGTCCTAAACTCTCACTCACTCTTATTACTTTTATGGCTCCAAATCCCTTCCTTATTGCCATTTTTATTGCCCCAAATTCTTGTTCTCGCACCACTTTTAAGGCACTGAGTGTCATTCATCCTTCCCTTTTTTTGGCCCATATCTCAATCCATCCTGCTACATATATATTTGACTCTGAACTCTGTCTGTCTCTCTCTTACTGCCTTTATGGCCCCAACCTCTCGCTCTCTCCCACCCCTTTTATGGCCTCAAACTTTTGCTGTCTCTCCCCACTTTTGTGGTCCAAATCTCATGTCATGTCAACACTTTTACAGCCCTGAACACACTTTCTCTCTCTCTCTGTCTCTCATGGAATGCCCTGCCTGCAACAGTAATGGATTCACCAACATTAAGGGCTGCAACTGTACAGGGCGCTGGTGAGGCCGCAGCTGGAGTACTGTGTGCAGTTTTGGTTGCTGCACTTGCGCAAGGGTATTTTGGCCTTGGAGGGAGTGCAGAGGAGGTTCACTAGGCTGATACCGGAGATGAGAGGGTTAGACTATGTAGAGAGGCTAAATAGACTGGGTCTGTACTCGGAGTTTAGAAGGATGAGGGGAGATCTTATAGAGACGTATAAGATAATGAAAGGGATGGATAGGGTAGAGGTAGAGAGATTCTTCCTGCTCAGAAAGGACGGCAGGACTAGAGGGCACAGCCTCAAGATAAGGGGGGACTAGTTTAGAACGGAGTTGAGGAGGAACTTCTTCACTCAAAGGGTGGTGAATCTCTGGAATTTTCTGCCCGTTGAAGTGGTGGAGGCTACCTCGCTAAATATATTTAAGTCACGGGTAGATAGGTTTTTGACAGACAAGGGAATTAGGGTTATGGGGGGAAAGTGGAACTGATCCACTTCAGATCAGCCGTGATCTTATTGAATGGCGGGGCAGGCTCGAAGGGCTAGATGGCCTACTCCTGCTCCTATTTCTTATGTTTCTTAAAGGCATTTAAATGATCATTGGATAACCATATGGATGATATTGGAATAGTGTAGGTTAGATGGGCTTTAGATTGGTTTCACAGGTTGGCGCAACGTCGAGGGCCGCAGGGCCTGTACTGCGCTGTAATGTTCAATGTTCTGAGTTCTCTCTTACCATTTTTATGGTCTGAACTGTCTTTCCTCCCTCTTGCGTGCTCTGTTGCTGCTTTTATTGCACCAAAGTCTCACTTCGTTCTGCTGTTTTTGTGTCCCGAAACACTCACATCTGTCACGCTTTTTTGGCCCTGTACTCTCACTCTTTGCCACTTTGTGGCACTAAAGAGAAGAAAATTTTGGGGAAATAGTTTCACAGATATTTTGCTTGTAATATGTATAAATGATTTGGGGGAAAATGTAACTGGTTTGATTAGTAAGTTTGCAGATGACACAAAGATTGGTGGATAGCCATGAGGACCATCAGAGGATACAGCAGGATATAGATCAATGGGAGACTTGGGCGGAGAGATGGCAGATGGAGTTTAATACTTTACCTCAATATTCACGGTGGAAAAAGATCTGGGTGATTGTACTGCAGGCTCGCGGGGCGGACTGAAAAGATTGAGTATGTGAACATTAAGAAAAAGGATGTGTTGGAAATTTTGAATAGCATCAAGATAGATAAGTCGCTGGGACCAGATTGGACATACCCCAGGAGACTGTGGGAGATGAGGGAAGAGATTGCAGAGACTCTGGCGATGAACTTTGTGATGGAGACAGGAGAGATTCCAGAGGATTGGAGGATTGCAGATGTGGTTCCTATATTCAAGAAGGGGAATAGGGATAGCCCAGGAAATTACCGACCGGTGAGTCTAACCTGAGTGGCTGGTAAGCTGATGGAAAAGATCCTGAGGGACAGGAATTATGAACATTTAGAGAAGTTTAGTATGCTCAAAAGTAATGAACATGGCTTTGTCAAAGGCAGATCGTGCCTCACACATTCTTTGAAAATGTGACTAAACACATTGACGAAGGAAGAGCGGTAGATGTGGTTTATGTGGGCTTCAGTAAGGCGTTTGATAAGGTCCCCCATGCAAGACTTCTTGAAAAAGTGAGAGGGCATGGGATCCAAGGGGCTGTTGCCTTGTGGATCCAGAACTGGCTTGCCCAAGAAGGCAAGGTAGTTGTGGATGGGTCTTTTTCTGCATGGAGGTCAGCCACCAGTGGAGTGCCCCAGGGATCTGTTCTGGGACCCTTGCTGTTTGTAACTTTCATAAATGACCTGGATGCGGAAGTGGAGGGATGGTTTGGTAAGTTTGCCGACGACACGAAGGTTGGTGGTGTTGTGGATAGTCTGGAGGGATGTCAGAAGTTGCAACGTGACATAGATAGGATGCGAGACTGGGCAGAGAAGTGGCAGATGGACTTCAACGTGGATAAATGTGTAGTGGTCCATTTTGGCAGGTCCAGTGGGATGAAGGAATATAATATCAAGGGTAGGACTCTTAGCAGTGTAGTGGATCAGAAGGACCTTGGGGTCCGGGTCCATAGGACTCTTAAATCGGCCTTGCAGGTAGAGGATGTGGTTAAGAAGGCGTATGGTGTACTGGCCTTCATCAATCAAGGGATTGAGTTTAGGAGTCGGGAGATAATGCTGCAGCTTTATAAGACCCTTGTCAGTCCCCACTTGAAGTACTGTGCTCAGTTCTGGTCGCCTCATTACAGCAGGGATGTGGAAGCTGTTGAAAGGGTGCAGAGGAGATTTACAAGGATGTTGCCTGGATTGGGTGGCATGCCTTATGAGGATAGGTTTAGGGAGCTTGGTCTTTTCCCCTTGGAGAGACAAAGGATGAGAGGTGACCTGATAGAGGTTTATAAGATGGTGAGAGGTGTAGATTAGGTGGCTTCTCAGAGGCTTTTTCCCAGGGCTGAAATGGTTGCTACGAGAGGACACAGGTTTAAGGTGCTGGGGAGTAGGTACAGAGGATATGTCAAGGGTAAGTTTTTCACTCAGAGGGTGGTGAGTGAGTGGAATCGGCTGCCGTCAGTGGTGGTGGAGGCAAATTCGATAGGGTCTTTTAAGAGACTTCTGAATGACTACATGGGACTTAATAGGATTGAGGGTTATAGGTAAGTCTAGTAGGTAGTGATATGATCGGCGCAACTTGTGGGCTGAAGGGCCTGTTTGTGCTGTAGTTTTTCTCTGTTCTCTGTTCTAAATGTGAGGGAATGCATTTTGGAAGGCCTAAGGCAGATAGGAAATACACAGTAAATGGCAGAACCCTTAAGAGTGTTGATAGGCAAAGGGATCTGGGTGTATAGGTACACAGGTCACTGAAAGTGGCAATGCAGGTGGGGAAGGTTGTCAAGAAAGCATAAGGCATGCTTGCCTTCAATGGCTGGGATATTGAGTTTAAAAGTTGGCAAAGTCATGTTGTAGCTTTATAGAACCTTAGTTAGGCCGCACTTGGAATATAGTGTTCAATTCTGGTCTCCACACTACCAGAAGGATGTGGAGGCTTTGAAGAGGGTACAGAAAAGATTTACCAGGATGTTGCTTGGTATGGAGGGCATGAGCTATGAGGAGAGGTTTGTTCTCACTGGAGCGACAGAGGTTGAGGAGAGACGTGATACAAGTCTACAAGATTATGTGAGGCATGGATAGAGTGGATGGTCAGATGCTTTTAAGAACATAAGAACATAAGAAATAGGAGCAGGAGTAGGCCATCTAGCCCCTCGAGCCTGCCCCGCCATTCAATAAAATCATGGCTGATCTGTCATGTGTCAGTTCCATATTCCCGCCCTCTCCCCATAACCCTTAATCCCCTTGCCTATCAAAAACGTATCAACCTGCGTCTTAAATATACTTAGCGAGGCAGCCTCCACCACTTCAATGGGCAGAGAATTCCAGAGATTCACCACCCTTTGAGTGAAGAAGTTCCTCCTCAACTCTGTTCTAAACCGCCCCCCCCTTTATCTTGAGGCTGTGCCCTCTAGTCCTATTGTCCTTTCTGAGTGGAAAGAGCCTCTCCACCTCTATCCTATCCATCCCATTCATCATCTTATATGTCTCAATGAGATCTCCCCTCGCCTAGTTTATTCAGCCTCTCCTCATAGTTCAACCCCCTCAACTCTGGAATCAGCCTAGTGAACGTCCTCTGCACTCCCTCCAAGGCCAAAATATCCTTGTGTAAGTGCGGCAACCAAAACTGCACACAGTACTCCAGCTGCGGCCTCACCAGTGCCCTGTACAGCCGCAGCAAGACCTCCCTACTTTTATATTCAATCCCCCTCGCTGTGAAGGCCAGCATCCCATTTGCCTTCCTGACCACCTGCTGCACATGCAGGCTGGGTTTTTGCGACTCATGCACAAGGATCCCGAGGTCCCTCTGCACCGTCGCATGCTGCAGTTTTTTGCCATGTAAGTAATAGTCCTTCCTACCATTATTCCTACCAAAGTGGACAACTTCACATTTGCCAACATTAAATTCCATTTGCCAGTTCCTGGCCCATTCGCCCATCCTATCTAGATCCTTCTGCAGGCTCTCCGCACCCTCTACACAATTTGCCGTTCCACCAATCTTGGTGTCATCAGCAAATTTCGACACCCTGCACTCGGTTCCCTCCTCCAGATCATCTATATAAATGGTAAATAGCTGAGGCCCCAGTACCGACCCCTGGGGCACTCCACTAGTCACCAACCGCCAATCTGAATAGCACCCATTGACCCCACTCTTTGCCTCCTATTTGACAGCCAATCCCCTATCCACGCTAACACCCTATCCCCAACTCCATGCCCCCGACCTTCTGTAATAACCTCTTGTGAGGCACCTTATCAAATGCCTTCTGAAAATCAAGAAAGACCACATCCACCGGCTCTCCTCTATCCACCGCCCTAGACACATCCTCATAGAACTCCAATAAATTCGTCAGACACGACTTCCCTTTAACGAAACCGTGCTGCATCCGCTCTATCAAACAATTCTCCTCATGATGCCTCGCTATTTTCTCCTTGATCACGGATTCTAACATTTTACCTACAACAGATGTTAAACTAACCGGCCTATAATTCCCTGCCTTTTGCCTGCCACCCTTCTTAAACAACGGTGTAACATTAGCCGTTTTCCAATCTTCCGGCACTTCCCCGGAATTCAGCGAGGTTTGGAAAATAATCACCAAGGCATCCACTATCACCTCCGCCATTTCTTTCAGAATCCTTGGATGCATTCCATCCGGTCCTGGGGACTTGTCCACAATCAGTCCCTCCAGTCAGGAGCGTGGAAAAGTCATAGGTTTACAGTGTGAGGGGCAAGGTTTAAAGGAGATGTACGAGGCAGATTTTTTATGTCAAGAGTAGTGGGTGGCTGGAACTCGTTGCTGGGGGGGTGGGGGGGGGGGGTCCTGTGCTGTAATTTTCTTTGTTCTACTGAAAGCTGGCATGAATGTGAGAGACTGAACAGCCTCCTTCTCTGTTGTAAACTTTTTATGATTCCAATATGATATTGTATGGTTTGGTATCAAATTTTATTATAAATACCTTTTATGAAGTGACTTGGGGGGTTTTAATTTGCTAAAGGCTCTGTATAATTTCAGGTTTCCGCTATGGTAGTGATATTATCCCATTCTCACAAGTGGATCAAGAACAGATGAAATACAAAACAGATGGGAAGTGCTTCAGTGTTCTCGGATTTACCAAGTCTGCACAAGTAAGCGTTGGTTAAAAAAAACATGTCTTGTATACCCCTGCTGTCACAATCGCTGATGTTCTGCACATTTAGCATTAAAAATCCAAACCAGCGCTGCTGGGAGGTTCAAGAATGCAGTTCACCACAGCCTTCTTAAGGCAAGTTAAGGATGGGCAACAAATCCAGCCCTTGCGAGAGATGCATATCCCATTGTCTGCTTTTCTGTGTATGGGAACATTGCCTAGTATTCCATGTAAGGAGCATTGTCCGATATCCTGTGTGCAGAGATCTGTGGTATAGTGGTTAGCACTCCTGCCTCACAGTGCCAGGGATTCAGGTTCAGTTCCTGGCTTGGGTCCCCTTTCTGTGCAGAGTTTGCACATTCTCCACATATCTGTGTGGGTTTCCTCCGGCTGCTCCAGTTTCCTCCCACAGTCCGAAAGATGTGCTGGCTAGGTGGATTGGCTGTACTAAATTCTCCCTCAGTGTACCTGAACAGGCGCTGGAGTGTGGTGACTAGAGGATTTTCACAGTAACTTCATTGCAGTGTTCATGTAAGCCTACTTGTGACTAATAAATAAGGAAACGCTTTTATTCCATGAGGATTTGTCTGGCATTCTGTGCGTGGGGATGTTGCCTAGTATTCCTTATGGGGTCATTGTCCAGTATTCCACATAAGAGGATGTTGCCTAATATTCTGTGTAGCGAGATGTTGTCTGGTATTCCATTTCGGTGTCATCGAGCAATATGGTACAAATGGAACCGTTGCCTGGCATGAGTATGGGTGGATTACCCGTATTGCATGTATTGGAATGTTGCTTGATATTCTGTCTATAGGGACATTGCCCAATATTGCATGTTGTTCTGACTGCTGAGCAAACAAGATTCCTCATGGAATAAAAGAGTTTTTCATACCAAGCAAGATCCCAAAGAGAAACTTTTTTTTATATTCTGAAAATGAGGAGGAAAAGCTATTGACTCCAAAGGCATATAACTCCAGTAACACCTTTCGGATTTTAAAAATTAAAAGATTTATTAAAATGAAAATATAAGGCCACAAGATTAAAGTTACACAGTTAAAACAGTCTTACAGAGCAAACCACAGAAAATCAATTTAGTAAAAACACGCAAGTAAAATATCTCCTTGACAACAGTTCTGTTATAGAATTTAACTATAAAAAATACAGCAATATTAATTAGAATCATAGAATCCCTATAGAGCAGAAGGAGGCCATTCAGCCAATCGAGCCTGTCCCAACAACAATCTCCCCCAGCCCCTAACCCCGTAACCCCACGTATTTACCCTGTTAATCCCGCTAACCTACACATCTTGAGACACTAAGGGGCAATTCAGCATGGCTAATCAACCTAACCCACACATATTTGGAATGTGGGAGGAAACCGGAGCACCCAGAGGAAATTGAGTATGAAAATAGATAAGTCCCCTGGGCCAGATGGGATTTACCCTAGGATTCTCTGGGAGGCTAGGGAGGAGATTGCAGAGCCTTTGGCTTTGATCTTCATGTCGTCATTGGCTTCAGGTATAGTGCCGGAAGACTGGAGGATAGCAAATGTTGAACCCTTGTTCAAGAAGGGGAGTAGAGACCATCCTGGGAATTATAGACTGGTGAGCCTTACTTCTGCTGTGGGCAAAGTTTTGGAAAGAATTATAAGGAATAGGATTTATAATCATCTAGAGAGAAATAAATTGATTAGGGATAGTCAACACGGTTTTGTGAAGGGTAGGTCATGCCTCACAAACCTTATGGAGTTTTTTGAAAAGGTGACCAAAGAGGTGGATAAGGGTAAGGCAGTTGACGTGGTGTATATGGATTTTAGCAAAGCGTTTGATGAGATTCCCCATGGGTAGGCTATTGCAGAAAATACAGATACATGGGATTGAGGGTGATTTAGCAGTTTGGATCAGGAATTGGCTAGCTGATAGAAGACAGAGGGTGGTAGTTGATGGGAAATATTCAACCTGGAATTCAGTTACTAGTGGTGTACCTCAACGATCTGTTTTGGGGCCACTGCTGTTTGTCATTTTTATAAATGACCTAGATGAGGGTTTAGAAGG
This sequence comes from Carcharhinus amblyrhynchos, assembly GCF_965287045.1. Classification (NCBI taxonomy): domain Eukaryota; kingdom Metazoa; phylum Chordata; class Chondrichthyes; order Carcharhiniformes; family Carcharhinidae; genus Carcharhinus; species Carcharhinus amblyrhynchos. The sequence continues at coordinate 97,364,268 of NC_137334.1, read as the reverse complement.
ATGGATTAGTAAATTTGCTGACAACACAAAAGTTGGAGGAGTTGTAGACAGTGAGGATGGATGTTACAGTTTGCAGAGGGACATAGATAAGCTGCAGAGCTGGGCCGAGAGGTGGCAGATGGAGTTTAATATGGAAAAGTGTGAGGTGATTCACTTTGGTAAGAATAACAGGAGTACAGAATATAGGGCTAATGGAAGGACTCTTAGTAGTGTTGAGAAGGAGAGAGATCTCAGGGTGCATGTGCATAGCTCCCTGAAAGTTGGCACCCAGGTTGAAGGCGTACGGTGTGTTAGTTCTTATTGGTAGAGGGATTGAATTTCGGAGCCGTGAGATCATGTGACAACTGTACAAAACTCTGGTGCGGCCGCATTATAAGAAAGATGTGGGGGCATTGGAAAGGGTGCAGAGGAGGTTTACCAGGATGTTGCCTGGTATGGTGGGAAAGTCTGATGAGGAAAGGCTGAGGGACTTGAGGTTATTTTCATTAGAGAGAAGAAGGTTACGAAGTGACCTAATTGAGGCATACAAGATGATCAGAGGATTATTTAGGGTGGACTGTGAGAGCCTTTTTCCTCGGATGGTGAAGGCTAACACGAGGGGACATAGCTTTAAATTAAGGGGTGTTAGTGACAGGACGGATGTCAGAGGTAGGTTCTTTACTCAGAGGATAGTAAGGTCGTGGAATGCTCTGCCTGCAGCAGTTGTGTACTCTCCAACTTTAAGGGCATTCAAGTGGTCAGTGGATAGGCATATGGATAACATTGGAATAGTTTAGGTTAGAGGGTCATTAGATTGGTTCCACTGTTAGGTGCAACATCGAGGGCCGAATGGCCTGTAATGCACTGTAATGTTCTATGTTCTATAGATAAGCTGCAGAGCTGGGCCGAGAGGTGGCAAATGGAGTTTAATATGGAAAAGTGTGAGTTAGAACATAGAACATTACAGCGCAGAACAGGCCCTTCGGCCCACGATGTTGCGCCGACCAGTTAAAAAACAATGACCCTCTAACCTAAACCAAACCCTTACCATCCATAAACCTATCCACGGATCTCTTGAACGCCCCCAAACTAGGCGCATTTACAACTGCAGCAGGCAGGGCTTTCCAATCCCTCACCACCCTCTGGGTACATCCGTCCTATAACTACCACCCCTTAATTTAAAGCTATGCCCCCTCGTGCTAGCTTTCTCCATCAAAGGAAAAAGGCTATCACTGTCCACCCGATCTAAACCTCTAATCATCTTATATGTTTCAATAAGGTCCCCTCGTAGCCGCCTTCTTTCTAACGAAAACAACCTCAAATCCCTCAGTCTCTCCTCATAGGACCTCCCCTCCATACCAGGCAACATCCTGGTAAACCTCCTCTGCACCCTCTCCAAAGCCTCCACATCCTTCCTATAATGTGGGGACCAGAACTGCACACAATACTCCAAGTGCGGCCGCACCAGAGTTTTGTACAGTTGCAACATGACGTTGCGGCTCCTAAATTCAATCCCCCTACCAATAAACGCCAAGACACCGTATGCCTTCCTAACAACCCTATCTACTTGATTCCCAACTTTCAGGGATCTATGTACACATACACCTAGATCCCTCTGTTCATCCACACTATTCAGAGTCCTACCGTTAGCCCTATACGCTACACATCCGTTATTCCTGCCAAAGTGAATTACCTCACACTTTTCCACATTAAACTCCATCCTCCACCTCTCGGCCCAGCTCTGCAACTTATCCAAGTCTCCCTGTAGACTAAGATACCCTTCCTCACTATCTACCACACCTCCGACTTTGGTGTCATCAGCAAATTTACTAATCCACGCAACTATACCCTCATCCAGATCATTTATAAAAATTACAAACAGCAGTGGCCCCAAAACAGATCCCTGAGGCACACCACTCGTAACTGAACTCCATGTCGAATACTTACCATCAACCACCATCCTCTGTCTCCTATCCGCCAGCCAATTCCTAATCCAATTTCCTAGATCACCCTCAATTCCATACATCTGCAATTTCTGCAGAAGCCTTCCATGGTGAACCTTATCAAACGCCTTACTAAAGTCCATATATACCACGTCAACTGCCTTACCCCCATCCACCTCTTTGGTCAGTTTGGTAAGAGTAACAAGAGTACAGAATATAGGGCTAATGGAAGGACTCTTAGTAGTGTTGATGAGCAGAGAGATCTCGGGGTACATGTGCATAGCTCCCTGACAGTTGGCACCCAGGTTGATAAGGTTGTTAAGAAGGCGTACGGCGTGTTAACTTTTATTGGTAGAGGGATTGAATTTCAGAGCCGTGAGGTCATGTTACAACTATACAAAACCCTGGTGCGGCCGCACTTGGAGTATTGCATACAGTTCTGGTCGCCGCATTATAAGAAAGATGTGGAGACATTGGAAAGGATGCGGAGGAGGTTTACCAGGATGTTGCCTGGTATAGTGGGAAGGTCTTATGAGGAAAGGCTGAGGGACTTGAGGTTATTTTCATTAGAGTGAAGAAGGTTACGAAGTGACCTAATTGAGGCATACAAGATGATCAGAGGATTATTTAGGGTGGACAGTGAGAGCCTTTTTCCTCAGATGGTGATGGCTAACACGAGGGGACATAGCTTTAAATTAAGGGGTGTTAGTGACAGGACGGATGTCAGAGGTAGGTTCTTTACTCAGAGGATAGTAAGGTCGTGGAATGCTCTGCCCGCAGCAGTTGTGTACTCTCCAACTTTAAGGGCATTCAAGTGGTCAGTGGATAGGCATATGGATAACATTGGAATAGTTTAGGTTAGAGGGTCATTAGATTGGTTCCACTGTTAGGTGCAACATCGAGGGCCGAAGGGCCTGTACCGTGCTGTAATGTTCTATGTTCTATGAAACCCACACAGACATGTGGAGAATGTGCAAACTCCACACAGACAGTCAGCCTAGACCAGAATTGAACCTGGGTCCCTGGCGCTGTGATAACCACTGTGCCATTGAAAGCAAAGTCTTGTTGTCACTTTAATAAATTTGTGCCACATGACTCCTCAAACACTGTCATTCAGATATAGAGCCATTCAGGTTTACAGCATGAGAACAGGCCGTCTGGCCCAACTTGTCTATACTGCCTTTTTTCCCCCCCACTAAGCTAGTACCATTTGCCCACATTTGGCCAATATTCCCCTATGTCCATCTTACCAATGTAGCTATCTAAATGTTTTTTAAAAGGGGGATTGTTTTGACAGATAAGACAAAGGAGAATCCAAAGAGCTTCTACAAATGCATAAAGGGTAAAGACTAACTATGGAGAGAGTAGGACCTCTTAAGAATTAACAAAGTCATTTATATGCGGATCCATATGAGATGGGTGGGATCCTAAATGAATATTTCTCATCAGTATTCACTGTTGAGAAAAGCAAGCATGTTAGTGAACTTGGGGAAATAAATAATGATGTCTTGTGGAGTGTACATATCACAAAGAAGAAGGTACAGGAAGTCTTAAAACGCATCGAGGCAGATAAATCTCCGGGACCTGATGTATCCCAGGACATGGTGAGAGGCTAGGGAGGAAATTGCAGGTCCCCTAGCAGAGGTATTTAAATCATCGATAGTCACAGGTGAGGTGCCTGAAGATTGGAGGGTGGCAAGTGAACAAAGAAAATTACAACAAGGAACATAAGAACATAAGAAATAGGAGCAGGAGTAGGCCATCTGGCCCTTCGAGCCTCGGCCCTCCAAATCTGCACCCAGCATGCTGCCCTACTGAACTAAAACCCCCTACCCTTCTGGGGACCGTATCTCTCTATTCCCATCCTATTCATTTGTATTTGTCAAGATGCCCCTTAAAAGTCACTATTGTATCTGCTTCCACTACCTCCCCCAGCAGCAAGTTCCAGACACCCACCGTCCTCTGTGTAAAAAATTTGCATCTCCTTTAAACCTTGCCCTTCACATCTTAAACCTATGCCCCCTAGTAATTGACTCTTCCACCCTGGGAAAAAGCTTCTGACTGTCCACTCTGTCCACGCCCCTCATAATCTTGTAGACTTCTATCAGATCACCCCTCAACCTCAGTCGTTCCAATGAGAATAAACCAAAATTCTCTAACCGCTCCTCATGGCTAATGCCCTCCATACCAGACAACATCCTGGTAAATCTTTTCTGTACCCGCTCCAAAGCCTCCACAATTTTTGGTAGTGTAGCAGCCAGAATTGAACACTATATTTGAAGTGTGGCCTGGGCAGATTCTGTGTATACTTCAGCAAGGCGTTTGATAAGGTCCCCCATGCAAGACTTCTTGAAAAAGTGAGAGGGCATGGGATCCAAGGGGCTGTTGCCTTGTGGATCCAGAACTGGCTTGCCTGCAGAAATGATGTGGGTATGCCGGCGTTGGACTGGCGTAAACACAGTAAAAAGTCTGACAACACCAGGTTTTAGTCCAACCGATTTATTTGATAATAGACTCACAAGCTTTCGGGGTTAGTCCCTTCGTCAGGTGAATGGAGAGTCCCCCATTCACCTGACGAAGTGGATGAGGAAGTGGAGGGATGGGTTAGTAAGTTTGCCGACGACACGAAGGTTGGTGGTGTTGTGGATAGTCTGGAGGGATGTCAGAAGTTGTAGCGTGACATAGATAGGATGCGAGACTGGGCGGAGAAGTGGCAGATGGACTTCAATGTGGATAAATGTGTAGTGGTCCATTTTGGCAGGTCCAATGGGATGATGGAGTACAATATCAAGGGCAGGACTTTTAGCAGTGTTGAGGAGCAGAAGGGCCTTAGGGTCCGGGTCCATCGGACTCTGAAATCAGCCTCGCTGGTGAAGGATGTGGTCAAGAAGGCATGTGGTGTGCTAGCCTTCATTAATCGAAGGATTGAGTTTAGGAGTCGGGAGGTAATGCTGCAACTTTATAAAACCCTTTTCAGACCCCACTTGGAGTACTGTGTGCAGTTCTGGTCGCCTCACTACAAGAAGGATGTGGAAGCTATTGAGTGCAGAGGAGATTTACAAGGATGTTGCCTGGACTGGATTGCCTTATGAAGATAGGTTGAGGGAGCTAGGTCTCTTCTCCCTGGAGAGACGAAGATTGAGAGGCGACCTGATAGAGGTTTATAAAATGTTGAGGTATAGATAGGGTGGATTCTCGGAAGCTATTTCCCAGGGCTGAAATGGTGGCTACGAGAGGACACAGGTTTAAGGTGCTGGGGAGCAAGTACAGAAGAGATGTTAGGGGTAAGTTTTTCACTCAGAGGGTGGTGAGTGAGTGGAATCGGCTGCCGTCGGTGGTGGTGGAGGCGAACTCGCTGGGGTCTTTTAAGAGACTTCTGGATGAGCACGTGGGACTTAATGGGATTGAGAGTAATAGATAGGCCTGGTAGGTATGGATATGATCGGCGCAACTTGTTGGTCGAAGGGCCTGTTTGTGCTGTAGTGATCTATGTTCTATATGGAGGGCTTGTCCATGGGGATGGCTTCTTTAACCTGTTTAGGGTGGAAGTTGGAGAAATGGAGCATCGTGAGGTTATCCGTGGGTTTGCGGTACAGTGAAGTGCTGAGGTGATCGTCCTTGATGGAGATGCGTGTGTCCAAGAATGCAGCTGATTCCGGAGAGTAGTCCATGGTGAGTCTGATGGTGGGATGGAACTTGTTGATGTCATCTTATAGGTGTTTCAGTGATTGTTCGCCATGAGTTCAAAGGAAGAAAATGTCATGCTAGTATGTAGCATCAATCGAAGGTCCTGTGCAGTGAAGAGGTCTTGTTCGAATCTACATATAATGATTTTGGCATACTGAGGTGCAAATTTGGTCCCCATGTGTCTGGAAGAGCTGGTTGTTGAAGGTGAAGACTTTGTGGTCCTGGATGAAGCGGATGAGTTGTAAAATTGTATCTGGAGATTGGCAGTTGTCGGCATTGTGTACTGAGACAGTTGCAGCAATGCCGTCATTGTGGGAGATGCTGGTGTAGAGCGCTGAGACATCCATTGTGACGAGGAGTGCTCCTGGTTCAACTGGTCCATGTGTGCTGAGTTTCTGTAGGAAGTCTGTAGTGTCACAACAAAAGCTGAGAGTTCTTTGTACAATTGGTTTCAGGATGCCCTCCATTTAGCTGTCGATATGGACTTCCCTGCGGTGGTACTGTTTTCTACTGTGATACTGGGGGAGGCTTGGTTGCTGCTGGTAGCGATACTGAGTTTCTCAAGTTTCCTGCTCTTGCTGTGCACGTAGATGGCATAGTTCCTTTGTCTCAACTTGATGACAGAAGACAGAGGGTGGTTGTTTTTCAGCGGTGTGCCTCAGGGATCGGTGCTGGGTCCACTGCTATTTGTCAAAAGTCCAAAGATGTGCGGGTTAGGTTGATTGGCCATGCTGAAATTGCCCCTTAGTGTCCTGGGATGTGTAGGTTAGAGGGATTAGCGGGTAAAATATGTAGAGACATGCGGGTAGGGCCTGGGTGGGATTGTGGTCGGTGCAGACTCAATGGGCTGAAGGGCCTCTTTCTGCACTGTAGGGTTCTATGTTCTGTGTCATTTATATTAATGATTTGGATGAGAATTTAGTAGGCATGGTTAGTAAGTTTGCAGATGACATCAAATTTAGTGGTATAGTGGACAGTGAAGATGATTATCTTGGATTGCAATGGAATCTTGATCAGTTGAGCCAAAGGGCTGACAAATTGCAGATGGAGTTTAATTTAGATAAATGCGAGCTGATGCACCTTGGTAGATCAGACCAGGGGAGGACTTAATCAGTTAATGGTAGGGCACTGGGGAGAGTTATAGAGCAAAGTGATCTAGGGTACAGGTTCATAGCTCCTTGAAAGTGGAGTCACAAATGGACAGAGTGGTGAAGAAGGCATTCGGCATGCTTGGTTTCATTGATCAGAACACAGAATACAAGAGTTTGGACATCTTGTTGAAATTGCATTTGAAAGACATTGCTAAGGCCACACTTGGAATAGTGTGTACAGTTCTGGTCATCCTATTAGAGAAAGGATGTTATTTGGAGTTTAATGCGGAGAAGTGTGAGGTAATTCACTTTGGTAGGAATGACAGATGTGTTGAGTATAGGGCTAACGGGAGGACTTTGAATAGTGTGGATGAACAGAGGGATCTAGGTGTATGTGTACATAGATCCCTGAAAGTTGGGAATCAAGTAGATAGGGTTGTTACATAGAACATAGAACATTACAGCGCAGAACAGGCCCTTCGGCCCACGATGTTGCGCCAACCAGTTACAAAACAATGACCCACCAACCTAAACCAATCCCTTTTCGTCCATAAACCTATCCACGGATCTCTTAAACGCCCCCAAACTGGGCGCATTTACAACTGCAGCAGGCAGGGCATTCCAATCCCTCACCACCCTCTGGGTGAAGAACCTACCCCTGACATCCGTCCTATAACTACCCCCCCTTAATTTAAAGCCATGCCCCCTCGTGCTAGATTTCTCCATCAGAGGAAAAAGGCTATTACTATCCACCCTATCTAAACCTCTAATCATCTTATATGTTTCAATAAGATCCCCTCTTAGCCGCCTTCTTTCCAGCGAAAACAACCCCAAATCCCTCAGCCTCTCCTCATAGGACCTCCCCTCCATACCAGGCAACATCCTGGTAAACCTCCTCTGCACCCTCTCCAAAGCCTCCACATCCTTCCTGTAATGTGGGGACCAGAACTGCACACAGTACTCCAAGTGTGGCCGCACCAGAGTCGTGTACAGTTGCAACATAACGCTGCGACTCCTAAATTCAATCCCCCTACCAATAAACGCCAAGACACCGTATGCCTTCTTAACAACCTTATCTACTTGATTCCCAACTTTCAGGGATCTATGTACACATACACCTAGATCCCTCTGCTCATCCACATTATTCAAAGTCCTCCCGTTAGCCCTATACTCGACACGTCTGTTATTCCTACCAAAGTGAATTACCTCACACTTCTCCGTATTAAACTCCATCCGCCACCTCTCGGCCCAGCTCTGCAACCTGTCTAAGTCATCCTGCAAACTATGACACCCTTCCTCACTATCTACCACACATCCGACTTTGGTGTCATCAGCAAATTTACTAATCCACCCAACTATACCCTCATCCAGATCATTAATAAAAATTACAAACGGCAGTGGCCCCAAAACAGATCCCTGAGGCACACCACTCGTAACCGAACTCCATGATGAATATTTACCATCAATATTTACCATTAAGAAGGCATACGGTGTCTTGGCGTTTATTGGTAGGGGGATTGAATTTAGGAGTCGCAGCGTCATGTTGCAACTGTGCACAACTCTGGTGCGGCCGCACTTGGAGTACTGTGTGGAGTTCTGGTCCCCACATTACAGGAAGGATGTGGAGGCTTTGGAGAGGGTGCAGAGGAGGTTTACCAGGATGTTGCCTGGTATGGAGGGGAGGTCCTATGAGGAGAGACTGAGGGATTTGGGGTTGTTTTCGCTGGAAAGAAGGCGACTAAGAGGGGATCTTATTGAAACGTATAAGATGATTAGAGGTTTAGATCGGGTGGACAGTGATAGCCTTTTTCCTCTGATGGAGAAAGCTAGCACGAGGGGGCATGGCTTTAAATTAAGGGGGGGTAGTTATAGGACGGATGTCAGGGGTAGGTTCTTTACCCAGAGGGTGGTGAGGGATTGGAATGCCCTGCCTGCTGCGGTTGTAAATGCGCCTAGTTTGGGGGCGTTTAAGAGATCCGTGGATAGGTTTATGGACGAAAAGAGATTGGTTTAGGTTAGTGGGTCATTGTTTTTTAACTGGTCGGCGCAACATCGTGGGCCGAAGGGCCTGTTCTGCGCTGTAATGTTCTATGTTCTAAACTGGAAAGAGTGCAAAAAAGATTTACTAGGATGCTGCCAAGACTTGATGGTTTGCGTTATAAGGAAAGACTCGATAGACTGGGACTTTTTTCTCTGGAGCATAGGAGAATTTGGGGTGATCATATAGAGGGGCAGTGATCAGTTAGGTAGTCAACATCTTTCCCCGAAGTTACGAGCACATGTTTTAAAAAGCAATTAGACAGTTACGTGGGTAAGATGGATATAGAGGGATATGGGCCAAACGCAGGCAAACGTGACTAGATTAGGGGTTTAAAAAGGGACGACATGGACAAGTTGGGCCGAATGGCCTGTTTCCATGCTGTAAACCTCTATGAAAAGACAAAATTATAACTACCTCTGGCAGCTTGTTCCAGACTCACCTCCCTCTGTGTGACAGAATTGCCCCTCTGGATCCTTTTGTATCTCTCCCCTCTCACCTTAAACCTGTGTCCTCTAGATTCCCCTACCTTTGGAAAAAGATGTTTACAGTAGGTCCCCACATTCAGGGAACTATTGGGACTACACCGCTGGAGTGAAGGGGGGCAATTGGGGGCCACAGGGGGTCGGGCAGCGGGGCAGGATGGTACCCTCTGGGCATGGGCAACATGGAGCGGGGAGAGGCAAGCGATCGATGGGGGGAGAGGTCAGCCAAGGGGGAGGCAGGAGATCAGGGGGTTGCGGCTGGGCCTGTGAATGGTCGGGGGGCGCTGAGATTGGACCTTGGGGTAATTGGGGGAGCAACACTGCAGGGGTCCTGAGCTGGCCAGCAAACGGGAGCTGTCAGTTCTGTGTGTGTGCAGTGTCCCACTGGTTTCACCTCCCGGATGTAAATAGGCCCATCTTCTGATATTCACTCTGGTGTCTCTGCACTGCACAGAGTGTGGGAGATTCTAATCTGAACTCCCACTGGCAAAAACCAATGTGGATTACTCAAGTTTTCCTCTGAATTTGACACTTAGAATTTTTGGGGGAGAATCCACCCCCTCCACCCCAACATCTCCCAATTCTTCCAATATCTTTGAATTATCAGACTGTCATACAGCACAGAAAGAGGCCCTTAGCCCATCATGTCTGCACCCGCCATCAAGATTCAATTTTCAAGTTTGCTGATGACACCACTGCAGTGGGTCAGAGCTTAAGCAATGACAAGACAGAGTACAGGAATGAGATAGGGAATCTGGTGAACCGGTGCAGCAACAATAATCTCTCCTTTAATGTCCAACAAAACAAAGGGGATTGTCATCAGCCTCAGGAAGCGTAAAGGAGAACATGCCTCTATCTACGTCAGCGGGGACAAAGTAGAAATGGTCGAGAGCTTCAAGTTTTTAGCTGTCCAGATCAGCAACAATCTGTCCTGCTGCTCCCCCCATGCTGACGCTATAACTAAGAAAGCCCAGTAAGGAAACGTGGCATGTCAACTACCACTCTTACCAACTTTTACAGATGTACCATAGAAAACATTCTTTCTGGTTGTGTCACTGTCTGGTATGGGTCCTGCTCTGCCCAAGACCTCAAGAAACTACAAAAAGTCGTGAACATAAGAACATAAGAAATAGGAGCAGGAGTAGGCCATCTAGGCCTTTGAGCCTGCCCCGCCATTCAATAAGATCATGGCTGATCTGAAGTGGCTCAGTCCCACTTTCCCGCCTTCTCCCCATAACCCTTAATCCCCTTGCCTATCAAAAACCTATCTACCCGCGTCTTAAATATATTCAGCGAGGCAGCCTCCACCACTTCAATGGGCAGAGAATTCCAGAGATTCACCACCCTTTGAGTGAAGAAGTTCCTCCTCAACTCCATTCTAAACTGCTCCCCCCCCCTTATCTTGAGGCTGTGCCCTCTAGTCCTACTGTCCTTTCTGAGCGGGAAGAGTCTCTCCACCTCTATCCTATCCATCCCATTCATCATCTTGTACGTCTCAATGAGATCTCCCCTCATCCTTCTAAACTCTAACGAGTACAAGCCTAGTTTATTCAGCCTCTCCTCATAGCTCAACCCCCTCAACTCTGGTATCAGCCTAGTGAACCTCCTCTGCACTCCCTCCAAGGCCAAAATATCCTTGTGTAAGTGCGGCGCCCAAAACTGCACACAGTACTCCAGCTGCGGCCTCACCAGTGCCCCGTACAGTTGCAGCAAGACCTCCCTACTTTTGTATTCAATCCCCCTCGCTATGAAGGCCAGCATCCCATTCGCCTTCCTGATCACCTGCTGCACCTGCAAGCTGGGTTTTTGCGACTCATGCACAAGGACCCCGAGGTCCCTCTGCACCGTAGCATGCTGCAGCTTTTCGCCATGTAAGTAGTAGTCCTTCCTACCATTATTCCTACCAAAGTGGACACCTCACACTTGCCAACATTAAATTCCATTTGCCAGTTCCTGACCCATTTGCCCAGCCTATCCACATCCCTCTGCAGACTTTCCACACCCTCCGCACAATTTGCCATTCCACCAATCTTGGTGTCATCAGCAAATTTTGACACCTTACACTCGGTTCCCTCCTCCAGATCATCTATATAAATGGTATATAATCTATATAAATGAGGCCCCAGCACCAATCCCTGGGGCACCCCACTAGTCACCAACCGCCAATTCGAATAGCACAATCCATCACGCAAACCAGCCTCCCATCCATTGACTGTGTCTACACTTCCCGCTACCTCATCAAAGCAGCCAGCATAATTGAGGACCCCACGCACCCTGAACATTCTCTCTTCCACCTTCTTCCTTTGGGAAAAAGATACAAAAGCCTGAGGTCACATACCAACCAGCTCAAGAACAGCTCCTCCCCTGCTGCTGTCAGACGTTTGAATGGACGTACCTTGCATTAAGTTGATCTTTCTCTACACCCTAGCTATGACTATAACACTACATTCTGCACTCTCTTGTTTCCTTTTCTGTGAACGGTATGCTCTGTCTGTATAGCATGCCAGAAACAATACTTTTCACTGTATGTTAATACATGTGACAATAATAAAGCAAACCAAATCAAATCAAATGCTGTCCATTCTAATCCCATTCTCTAGCACTTGGTCTGTAGCTTTGTACGCAATGGGATTCAAGTATCATCTAAATGTTGTGAGAGTTCCCACTTCTACCAAACATTCAGGCAATGAGTTCTAGATTCCCACTGCTCTGCAGGTGAAAAAGTTTTGCCTCAAATCCCCCTAAGTCTCTTGCCCATTATCTTAAGTCTATGCCTGATCTATCCCTTTGTTACCTCTCAACTTGATAATTTCAACATACTCCTGAATGTTTCCTCCTACTATCTAAATTTGACATCATCTAAAACTCTGCTGTCTGTCTCGTACTCACACCTCATTATGTTTATCCTGATGGATATGATGAGAGATTTTTCTCTTTATCTAGCTTAGTGTTATACTTTGTTCGAATAATATTCCTGTGAAGCACCTTGAAATGATGGGGAGAATTCTCCGGACAGGGTAGTTCCTCGCGAGAATTGCGATGGGCCGGAGAATCGGGTGTCAGGCGAAAAACGGCACCAGACCTGTTGCGATGTCCTTGGCTGCCTCACTAGCCTCAATAAGGTCCTCGTGAAAGCAAGCAGTAACCTAATAGTTATGTAAACCTGCTAATTATTATATATTTTCTTTAATTACAGATTTTGCGGCATTATTATGTTGGACGGCAGGTGCTACAGGTATTTGCTGCAAAGGATGATGAGGTGAGAGCTTACGTGGATTTCTTGAAGTGTGTACAGGAGAACATCTTAGGCCAATATGTAGAGAATTCAACAAGGGAAGGAGCTGTGCTGGACCTGATTCTGGGGAATGAAGTTGGACAGGTGGTTGAGGTGGTAGTGGGGAAACATTTTAAGAACATAAGAAACAGGAGCAGTAGGCCATCTAGCCCTTCGAGCCTGCCCTGCCATTCAATAAGATCATGGCTGATCTGAAGTGGATCAGTTCCACTTACCCGCCTGCTTCCCATAACCCTTAATTCCCTTATCGATCAGAAATCTATCTACCCGTGACTTAAACATATTCAACGAGGTAGCCTCCACCACTTCAATGGACAGAGAATTCCAGAGATTCACCACCCTCTGAGAGAAGAAGTTCCACCTCAACTCTGTTCTAAACTGCCCCCACCCTTATTTTGAGGCTGTGCCCTCTAGTTCTGTTTCCTTTCGAAGTGGAAAGAATCTCTCTACCTCTACCCTATCTAGCCCCTTCATTATCTTGTAAGTCTGTATAAGATCCCCCCTCAGCCTTCTAAATTCCAACGAGTACAGGCCCAATCTACTCAATCTCTCCTCATAAGCTAACCCCCTCATCTCTGGGGTTAGTGAAAGCAATCACAACATGATACAATTGGTTATGGATAAGGAAATAGACAAGTTGCAAGGAAAGTTTTGGAGTGGGGGAAAATGGAGTTTAACAAAATAAGGCAAGACTTGGCCAAGACAGATTGGGAACAGGTACTAATGGGGAAATCTACAGAAGAGCAATGGGAGGCATTCAGAAAGGAAATAAGGAGGATACAAGCCCATCTTGTTCCCTCTAGGGTGGCAGGAAGGAGCAACAGGCCCAGAGAACCATGGATGTCCAGAGATATTCAGAGGGCCACAAGGTGCCACAGTGGTTAGCACTGCTGCCTCACAGTGCCATGGACTGTTCAATTCCCTGCTTGGGTCACTGTCTGTGTGGAGTCTGCATGTTCTCTCCATGTCTGCGTGTGTTTCCTCCGGGTGGTCTGGTTTCCTCCCACAGTCCAAAAGATGCGCTGGGTAGGTGCATTGACCATGCTAAATTCTCCTTCATTGTACCTGAATGGGCGCCAGAGTGTGGCAACTAGGGGGATTTTCACAGTAACTTCATTGCACTGTTAATGCAAGCCTACTTATGACTAATAAATAAAATTTAACTTAAAAAACTTACCAGGGGATTTTCATAATAACTTAATTGCAGTGTTAATATCAGCCTACTTGTGATAATAATAAATAAAACTTAAAAGGGAAGGGAGATTTTTAGCAGATACAAGAGGAACAAATCAACAGAGGCATCAGTGAAGTATAACAAATGCAGGATGGAGCTTAAGAAAACAATTAGGAAAGCAAGGAGGCGATACGAGGAAGTTCTGGCTGGTAAAAATAGGGAAAATATTCGATAAGTATATCAATGGGACGAGGATAACCAGGGAAAAAGTAGGGCCCATTAGGGACCAAGGGGGCAATCTATGGGTGGAGGCACAGGGCATTGATAGAGTGTTGAATGAATACACTCATTTTCACCCAAGAGAATGAGGACGAAGATATGGAATTCAGACAAAGTGACTGTGAGGTTCTAGAGCAAATTGACATAAGGAGTGACAAGGTATTGGCACATTTAAAAGTGGATAAATCTCCAGGTCCAGATGAATTGTGCCCCAGGCTGCTGTGGGAGGCAAGGGAGGAGATTGCAGGGACTCTGACCCAAATCTTTAATTCCTTTCTGATCACAGGGGAGGTGCCTGAGGACTGGAGAACAGTTAATGTGGTTCTGCTATTTAAAAAGGGTTGTAAAGATAAGCAAGGGAACTACAGACCAGTGAGTCTTATGTCATAGAACAGTACAGCACATTTGAGGCCCTTCGGCCCTTATTGTTGTGCCGAGCTTTGTCCGAAACCAATATCAAGTTATCCCTCTCCCTATCATTCTGGTGTGCTCCATGTGCCTATCCAATAATCACTTGAAAGCTCCTTAAGTGTCTGACTCCACCATCACAGCAGGCAGTCTGTCCCACACTTCAACCACTCTCTGAGTAAAGAACCTACCTTGGACATCCCTCCTATATCTCCCACCATGAGCCTGATAGTTACGCCTCCTAGTAACAGCTACATCCACCCGAGGAAATAGTCTCTGAACGTCCACTCTGTCTATACCCCTCATCATCTTATAAACCTCTATTAAGTCCCCTCTTATCCTCCTCCACTGTAACGAGAAAAACCCTAGCTCAGTGGTAGGGAAACTATTGGAGAAACTTCTGAAGGAGAGTATCTATCTCCACTTGGCAAGACTTGATCAGGAATAGTCAGCGTGGTTTAATCAGAGGGAGGTCATGTTTAACAGATTTGATTGAATTATTTGAGGATGTGACCAGGTGTGTAGATGAGGGTAGTGTAGTCGATGTAGTTTATATGGATTTCAGCAAAGCCTTCGACAAGATCCCACATAGTTGGCTTGTAAAGATGGCAAATGCACATGGCTTATAGGGTAATTTGATACAGTAGATTCAAAGTTAGCTCAGTTGCAGGAGACAGATGATGTCAGAAGGCTGCTTTTTAGTGTTTGGAACACCAGGTTTAAGTCCAACTAGTTTATTTGATAGTAATCCCATAAGCGTTCGAAAACAGTGTTCCTTCGTCAGGTGTGTGGAAGGTTCTGATCAGAAGGGTCAGAACATTCCACACCTGACGGAGGAACACCGTTTCCAAAAGCTTGTGGGTTTACTATCAAATAAACTGGTTTGTTCTTAAACCTGCTGTTGTGAGACTTCTTACTGTGTTTACCCCAGTCCAACGCCGGCATCTCTACATCAGTGTTTGGAAGCCAGTGTCCAGTGGGGTACCACAGGGATCCATGCTGGGCCTCTTATTATTCGTCATTTAAAGAAACCACATAGATGATCACATGGGAGGTAAGGTCAGTAAATTTGAGGAAGACACAAAGATTGTCTGGGTGGTTAACAGCGAAATGGAGTGTCTTGGGCTATAGGAAGTTGTTGATCGAATGGTCAAATGGCAGATAAGTGGCAGATGGAATTTAACCTTGAAAAGTATGAGGTAATACTCTTTGGAAGTGGCAATTTGACAAAGAAGTACCCAATGAATGGTGGGGCACTAGGAAGGTTTGGGAAACCAAGGGACCTTGGCATGTTTGACCATAGATCTTAAGGGGAAGGGCATTTTGGAAGGATAGTGAAAAAGGCATATGGCACACTTCCTTTATCAATCAAAGGGTAGATTACAAAAGTGGGAAAATCATGTTGGAGTTGCATAGAACTTTGGTGAGGCCACAGCTACAGCACTGTGTATATTAGAGGGTGGTGGGGGCCTGGAATCCACTGCCAAGCAGGGTGGTGGAGGCGGACACACTGGGATCGTTTAAGACTTACCTGGATAGTCACATTAGCAGACTGGGAACGGAGAGATACAGAAGAATGGTCTAGTTGGGCCAATGAGCGGCACAGGCTTGGAGGGCCGAAGGGCCTGTTTCCTGTGCTGTATTGTTCTTTGTTCTTCTTTATTTCTGGTCTTGGCATTATAGGAATTTGATTTATTACTGTCACATGTATTAGTGTGCAGTGAAAAGTATTGTTTCTTGCACACTATATAGACAAAGCATACCGTACATAGAGAAGGAAAGGAGAGAATGCAGAATGTAGTGTTGCAATCATAGCTAGGTTGTAGAGAAAGCTCAACTTAATATCAGGTAGGTCCATTCAAAAGTCTGATGGCAACAAGGAAGAAGCTGTTCTTGAGTGACTGGTACGTGACCTCAGACTTTTGTATCTTTTTCCCGATGGAAGAAGGTGGAAGAGAGAATGTCCAGGGTGCGAAATGTCCTTGATTATGCTGGCTGCTTTTCCAGGACAGCAAGAAGTGTAAACAGTGTCAATGAATGGGAGGCTGGTTTGCGTGATGGAATGGGCTACGTTCGCAATCCTTTGTAGCTTCTCGCAGTCTTGGTCAGAGAAGGAGCCATACCAATTTGTAATACATCCAGAAAGGATGCTTTCATGGAATCATAGAATCTCTACAGCGCAGAAGGAGGCCATTTGGCCCATCAAGTCTGCACCAACCTCAATCCCACGCAGACCGTAGTCTCACAACTCCACATATTTATCCTGCTAATCCCCCTGACACTGGGGTCAATTTAGCATGGCCAATCAACCTAACCCACATTTCTTCGGACTTACTACGATGCATCTGTAAAAACTGCTGAGAGTTGTAGTGGAAATGCCAAATTTCCTGAGAAAGTAGAAGCATTCATGGGTTTTCTTAACGATAGTGTCGTGTGGAGGGACCACAACATTTTGTTGGTAATCTGGACATCTAGAAACTTGAAGTTTCAGCCATTTCTACTTCATCCCCATTGATGTAGAAAGTAAAGTTTATTAGTCAGAAGTAAGGCTTATATTAACACTGCAATGAAGCTATTGTGAAATTTTCCCACTCACCACAGTCTGGCCCCTGTTCAGGTCAATACACCTAACCAGCTCCAGTCTTTCAGAATGTGGGAGGAAACTGGAGCATCCGGAGGAAACTCGTGCAGACACGGGGAGAACATGCAAACTCCAAACAGACAGTGACCCAAGCCAGTAATCGAACCTGGGTCCCTGGCGCAGTGAAGCAGCAATGCTAACCACTTTGCCACTGTGCCACCCCCAGCAAGTCCTTCACTATGCTTCCTGAAGCCGATGACAATCTCCTTCATTTTACTGACATTGAAGGATGTCAATTGTCATTGCACCAATTTGCCAGATTCTCTACCTCATTCCTGTACTCCATCTCGTGACTGTTTTGAGTTTCGGCCTATCAATATCTTGGCAGGAAGGCTGGCTAAGGCTACTGGGGAGATTTTAAAATAGAAAGGTTGCGGGGAGGTAATCAAGGTGAGATGACTGGGAGTGAGGAGGTTAGCTCGCAAATAGAGAAGGATTGTAGACAGTGTAAGAGGGAGGATAGACGGGTGATGGAGAAGGGAAGCGCCCGGACGGAAGGTCTGAGGTGTTTCTATTTTAGTGCTAGGAGTGTAGTGAATAAAGTGGATGAGTTTAGAGCGTGGATTGCTGCTTGGGAACGTGATGTGGTGGCCGTTACAGACACTTGGATGTCTCATATAAGATGATTAGAGGTTTAGATAGGGTGGATAGTAATAGCCTTTTTCCTCTGATGGAGAAATCTAGCACGAGGGGGCATGGCTTTAAATTAAGGGGTGGTAGTTATAGGACGGATGTCAGGGGTAGGTTCTTTACCCAGAGGGTGGTGAGGGATTGGAATGCCCTGCCTGCTGCAGTTGTAAATGCGCCTAGTTTGGGGGCGTTTAAGAGATCCGTGGATAGGTTTATGGACGAGAAGGGATTGGTTTAGGTTAGTGGGTCATTGTTTTGTAACTGGTCGGCGCAACATCGTGGGCCGAAGGGCCTGTTCTGCGCTGTAATGTTCTATGTTCTATGTTCAGGGACAGGACTGGGTTCTTCAGGTGCCAGGATTCAGATATTTCAGGAAGGACAGGGAGGGAGGCAAAAGAGGGAGGGGAGTGGCACTGTTGATCAGGGTTAGTGTCACGGCTGTAGAGAAGGTGGACGCCGTGGAGGGATTGTCTACGGAGTGTCTGTGGGTGGAAGTTCGGAACAGGAAGAGGTCGATAACTTTGCTGGGTGTCTTCTAGAGGCCACCCAATAGTAACAGGGATGTTGAGGTGCAGATAGGGAAACAGGTCCTGGAGAAATGTAGCAATAACAAAGTTGTCGTGATGGGAGACTTTAATTTCCCAAATATCGATTGGAATATCCCTAGGGTAAGGGGTTTGGATGGGGAGGAGTTTATTATGTGTGTTCAGGAGGTTTCCTGACACAGTACGTGGATAAGCCTACAAGAGGAGAGGCTGTACTCGATCTAGTATTGGCTAATGAACCTGAATAGGTGTCGGATATCTCAGTGGGAGAGCATCTTGGGATAGCGATACTAACTCTATCTCCTTCACAATAGCATTGGAAAGAGACAGGATCAGGCAAGCTAGGAAAGTGTTTATCTGGAGTAAGGGGAAATATAAAGCCATCAGGCAGGAAATTAGACGAGTCAATTGGAAGGAGGTATTCTTGGGGAAAAGTACCGAAGGAAGGTGGCGGATTTTCAAGGAATGTTTGTCTGGAGCTCTGCACGACAACATTCTGATGAGACAGGGAGGTTTTGGTAGGTTACGGGAACCGTGGTGCATGAAGGTTGTAATGAACCTAGTCAAAAAGAAAAGAAAGGCATACAGAAGGTTCAGAGAGTTAGGCGATGTTAAGGATCTAGAGGAGTATATGGGGTGTAGGAAGGAGCTTAAAAAGGAAATTAGGAGAGCCGGAAGGGGTCATGAGAAGGCCTTGGCTGGTAAGATTAAGGAGAACACTAAGGCGTTCTACAAATATATGAAGAGTAAAAGGATGAGATGTGAAGAAATAGGACCTATAAAAGGTGGAAGGGAAAAAGTTTGTGTGGAACTGGTAGAAATGGCAGAGGTGCTTAATGAATACTTTACCTTGGTATTCACAGTGGAAGATGACCTGGGTGGTTGTACTGCAGGTTTGCGGCGGACTGAAAAGATTGAACATGTGGGCGTTAAGCGAGAGGATGTGTTGGAAATTTTGAATACCATCAAGATAGATAAATCACCGGGACCGGATGGGATGTGTCCCAGGTTACTGTGGGAGGCGAGGGAAGAGATTGCAGAGCCTCTGGCGATGATCTTTGCGTCATCGATGGAGACGGGGGAGGTTCCGGTGGATTGGAGTATTGCGGATGTGGTTCCTATATTCAAGAAAGGGATAGGGATAGCCCAGGAAATTACTGACCAGTGAGTCTAACCTCAGTGGTTAGTAAGTTGATGGAGAGGATCCTGAGAGACAGGATTTATGAACATTTAGAGAAGCTTAGTATGATCAAAAGTAGTCAGCACGGCTTTGTCAAGGGCAGATCGTGCCTTACGAGCCTGGTTGAGTTCTTTGAAAATGTGACTAAACACATTGATGAAGGAAGAGCAGTGGATGTGGTTTATATGGACTTCAGCAAGGCGTTTGATAAGGTCCCCCATGCAAGACTTCTTGAGAAAGTGAGAGGGCATGGGATCCAAGGAGCTGTTGCCTTGTGGATCTAGAACTGGCTTGCCTGCAGAACGCAGAGAGTGGTTGTGGATGGGTCTTTCTCTGCATGGAGGTCGGTCACCAGTGGAGTGCCCCAGGGATCTGTTCTGGGACCCTTGCTGTTTGTAATTTTCATAAATGACCTGGATGAGGAAGTGGAGGGATGGTTTGGTAAGTTTGCCGATGACACGAAGGTTGGTGGTGTTGTGGATAGTCTGGAGGGATGTCAGAAGTTGCAGCATGACATAGATAGGATGCAAGACTGGGTGGAAGAAGTGGCAAATGGACTTCAACGCGGCTAAATGTGTAGTGGTCCATTTTGGCAGGTCCAATGGGATGAAGGAGTATAATATCAAGGGTAAGTCTCTTAGCAGTGTAGAGGATCAGAAGGACCCTGGGGTCCGGGTCCATAAATCAGCCTCGCAGGTGGAGGATGTGGTCAAGAAGGCGTATGGTATACTGGCCCTCATCAATCGAGGGATTGAGTTTAGGAGTCGGGAGGTAATGCTGCAGCTTTATAAGACCCTTGTCAGACCCCACGTGGAGTACTGTGCGCAGTTCAGGTCGCCTCATTACAAGAAGGATGTGGAAGCTATTGAGAGGGTGCAGAGGAGATTTACAAGGAAGTTGCCTGGATTGGGTGGCATGCCTTATGAGGATAGGTTGAAGGAGTTCGGTCTTTTCTCCCTGGGGAGATGAAGGATGAGAGGTGACCTGATAGAGGTTGTAAGACGTTGAGAGGTATAGATTCGGTGGATTCTCAGAGTCTGTTTCCGAGGGCTGAAATGGTCGGTATGAGAGGACACAGGTTTAAGGTGCTGGGCAGTAGGTACAGAGGAGATGTCAGGGGTAAGTTTTTCACTCAGAGGATGGTGGGTGAGTGGAATTGGCTGCCGTCGGTGGTGGTGCAGGTGAATTCGTTGGGGTCTTTTAAGAGACTTTTGGATGAGCACATGGGATTTAATGGGATTGAGGGATATAGATAGACCTAGTAGGTAGGGATATGATCGGCGCAACTTGTGGGCCAAAGGGCCTGTTTGTGCTGTAGTTTTTCTATGTTCTCTGTTGTATCAGTAAATTTTGAAATGGAGTTGGAGTGAAAATTGGTCATGCAGTTATAAGTGTACAAGAAATATAGTAAGGGCCCGAGGATGCAGCCTTGCGGGGCACTGGTGTTAAGGATGATCATGGGGAGGTTGTTGTTTGCCCCTTTAGCAGTTTAGCTCTGTTGGCCGGACAATGGATTAGTGAAACGGTGATATTAACATAGAAACTGGAAGCGCCATTCGGGCCTTTGAGCCTGCTCCACCATTCATCATGATCATGACTGAGCATCCAATTAAATATCCTGATTTCCCCCTTCCTCCCATAGCCCTTGATCCCTTTAGCCTCAAGAGCTAAATCTAATTTCTTGAAATCATAGAACATAGAACAAAAAAAACTACAGCACAAACAGGCCCTTCGGCCCACAATTTATGCCGATCATATCCCCACCTACTAGGCTTACCTATAACCCTCAATCCTATTAAGAACCATGTACTCATCCAGAAGTCTCATAAAATGTGAATAGGACCTATAAAATGTGAAGGTGGGAAAGTTTGTACAGAACCGGTAGAAGTAGTAGAGGTGCTTAATGAATACTTTACCTCGGTATTCATGGTGGAAAAAGATCTGGGTGGTTGTACTGCAGGCTTGCGGGGACTGAAAAGATTGAGCATGTGGACATTAAGAAAGGGGATGTGTTGGAACTTCTGAATAGCATCAATCAATAAGTCGCCGGGACCGGATGGGATATACCCCAGGTTACTGTGGGAGGTGAGGGAAGAGATTGCAGAGCCTCTGGTGATCTTTGCGTCATCGATGGAGACGGGAGAGAGTCTGGAGTATTGGAGGGTTCTGAATGTGGTTCCTATATTCAAGAAAGGGAATAGGGATAGCCCAGGAAATTACTGACCAGTGAGTCTAACCTCAGTAGTTGGTAAGTTAGAACATAGAACATTACAGCACAGTACAGGCCCCTCGGCATTCGATGTTGGTTCCGCTGGTCGGCACAATCTAATGACCCTCTAACCTAAACTATTCCAATGTTATCCACATGCCTATCCACTGACCATTTGAACGCCCTTAAAGTTGGCGAGTCCACAACTGCTGCAGGCAAGGCATTCCACGCCCTTACTACCCTCTGACTAAAGAACCTACCTCTGACATCCGTCCTATAACTACCACCCATTAATTTAAAGCTATGTCCCCTCGTGTTAGCCATCACCATCCGAGGAAAAAGGTTCTCACTGTCCACCCTATCTAATCCTCTGATCATCTTGTATGCCTCAATTAGGTCACCTCGTAACCTTCTTCTCTCTAATGAAAATAACCTCAAGTCCCTGCGCCTTTCCACATGTTGATGGAGAGGATCCTGAGGGTCAGGAATTATGAACATTTAGAGAAGTTTAGTACGCTCAAAAGTAGTCAGCACGGCTTTGTCAAAGGCAGATCGTGCCTTACGAGCCTGGTTGAGTTCTTTGAAAACGTGACTAAACACATTGACAAAGGAAGAGTGGTAGATGTGGTTTATATGGACTTCAGCAAGGCGTTCGATATGGTCTCCAATGCAAGACTTCTTGAGAAAGTGAGAGGGCATGGGATCCTAGGGCTGTTGCCTTGTGGATCCAGAACTGTCTTGCCCACAGAAGGCAGAGAGTGGTTGTAGATGTATCTTTTTCTGCATGGAGGTCAGTCACCAGTAGAGTGCCCCAGGGATCTGTTCTGGGACCGTTGCTGTTTGTAATTTTCATAAATGACCTGGATGAGGCAGTGAAGGGATGAGTTGGTAAGTTTGCTGACGACACAAAGGTTGGTGGTGTTGTGGATAGTTTGGAGGGAAGTCAGAGGTTGCAGCGTGACATAGATAGGATGCAAGATTGGGCGGAGAAGTGGCAGATGGACTTCAACCCAGATAAATGTGTAGTGGTCCATTTTGGCAGGTCAAATGGGACTATCCCAGTTTACCCAATCTCTCCTCATAGCTAAGACCCTTCATACCAGGCAACATCCTGGTAAACTTTTTCTATACTCTCTCCAAAGCCTCTATGTCCTTCTGGTAGTGTGGTGACCAGACGCAGTATTCCAAATGTGGCCTAACCAACGTTCTATATAGCTGCAACATCATATGCCAACTTTTATACTCTGTGCCCTGTCCAATAAAGGCAGGCGTGCCATATGCCTTCTTCACCACCCTCTCCAGCTGTGCTGCCACCTTTAAGGATCTGTGGACTTGCACACCCAGGTCCCTCTGTGTGTCTGTATTCCTAATGGTTCTGCCATTTATTGTATAGCTCTCCCCTACATTAGATCTACCGAAATGCTTCACTTCGCATTTATCTGGATTAAATTCCATCTGCCATTTCTCCGCCCAATTTTCCAGCCTATCTATATCCTGCTGTATTCTCTGACAACATTCATCACTATCCGCAACTCCAGCAATCTTTGTGTCGTCTGCAAACTTACTGATCACACCAGTTACACCTTCTTCCAAATCATTTATATATATCACAAACAGCAGAGGTCCCAGTACAGAGCCCTGCAGAACACCACTAGTCACAGACCTCCAAACGGAAAAAGACCCCTCCATAGCTACCCTCTGTCTTCTACGACCAAGCTAGTTCTCCACTCATCTAGCTAGCTCACCTTTTATCCTGTGAGATTTAACCTTTTGCACCAGCCTGCCATGAGGGACCTTGTCAAACACTTTACTAAAATCCATATAAACGACATCCACAGCCCTTCCCTCGTCAATTGTTTTTGTCACCTCCTCAAAAAACTCAACCAAATTTGTGAGGCATGACCTCCCTCGTACAAAACCATGCTGTCTATCACTAATGAGATTATTCAGTTCTAAATGTGCATATATTCTTTCTCTAAGAATCTTCTCCAACCATTTCCCTACCACGGACGTCAAGCTCACTAGCCTATAATTACCCGGGTTATCCTTGCTACCCTTCTTAAATAACAGGACCACATTTGCTATCCTCCAATCCTCTAGGACCTCACCTGTGTCCAGTGAAGAGACAAAGATTTCTGTTAGAGGCCCAGCAATTTCATCTCTTGCCTTACTGAGCAGTCTAGGATAGATGCCATCAGGCCCTGGGGATTTGCCTGTCTTAATGTTTCCTAAAAAACCTTACACTTCCTCCCTTGTAATTGAGATTTTTTTCTAACGGGTCAACACATTCCTCTGAGACACTACCAGTCAACATGCCCCTCTCCTTTGTGAATACTGATGCAAAGTATTTGTTTCGGATCTCACCTACTTCCTTGGGTTCTAAGCATAATTCCCCTTCTTCGTCCCTGAGAGGTCCGATTCTTTCCCTGACAACCCTCTTGTTCCTATTGTATGCATAAAATGCCTTAGGATTCTCCTTAATCCTGTCTGCCAAGGACATTTCATGACCCCTTTTTGCCCTTCTAACTCCCTGTTTGAGTTCTTTTCTACTTTCTCTGTATTCCTCCAGTGCTCCATCTGTTTTTAGCTGCCTGGACCTTACATATGCCTCTTTTTTCATTTTGATTAGACCCAAAATTTCACTGGTTATCCACGACTCTCAATTCCTACCTTTCCTATCCTTCATTTTTACAGGCACATGCCTGTCCTGCAGCCTTATCAACTGCTTCTGAAAAGACTCCCACGTGCCAGATGTGGATTTACTCTCGAACAGCCTCTCCCAATCAACAGCCACCAAATCTTGCCTAATCCGGCTGTAGTTAGCCTTCCCCCAATTCAGCACCTTACCCATATAACAACACTCATCTTTTTCCATTATTATCCTAAAGTTCACAGAATTGTGGTCACTATTTGCCACATGTTCCCCTACTGAAACTTTGACGACCTGACCGGGCTTATTTCCCAGTACTAGGTCCAGTATAGCCCCCTCTCGAGTTGGACTATCAACATATTGTTCCAAAGAACCTTCCTGTACGCATTTTATAAATTCCTCCCCATCCAGACCCCCAGCCCTAAGCGATTTCCAGTGTATACAAGGGAAATTAAAGTCTCCCACTATAACAAACCTATTTTTTCTGCATCTGTCCAGAATCTCCTTACATATCCGTTCCTCCACTTCCCCCCAGCATAGTGACTGCACCCTTCCTGTTTCTGAGCTCCACGCACAGTGACTCGTTACATGACCCTTCTAAATTGTCCACCCTCGGTACTGCTGTAATATGCTCCCCAACCAGAATTGCTACTCCCCCACCTCTTCTAGCCCCTCTTCTGTCTCGTCTAAAACACTTATACCCTGGAATATCCAGCTGCCGGCCCTGTCCTTTTTTTAACCAAGTCTCCGTCACTGCAACCACATCCAAGTTCGGCGCAAGCATTAAGGCTCTAAGTTCATCTGTCTTGCCTGTTAAGAACATAAGAAATAGGAGCAGGAGTAGGCCATCTAGCCCCTTGAGCCTGCCCCGCCATTCAATGAGATCATGGCTGATCTGAAGTGGATCATTTCCGCTTTCCCGCTTTCTCCCCATAACCCTTAATTCCCTTGTCTGTCAAAAACCTATCTACCCGTGACTTAAATACATTCAGCCTCCACCACTTCAACGGGCAGAGAATTCCAGAGATTCACCACCCTTTGAGTGAAGAAGTTCCTCCTCAACTCCAATCTAAACTGCCCCTTCCTTATTTTGAGGCTGTGCCCTCTAGTCCTGCTATCCTTTCTAAGCGGGAAGAATCTCTCTACCTCTACCCTATCCAACCCTTTCATTATCTTATATGTCTCTATAAGATCCCCCCTCATCCTTCTAAACTCCAACGAGCACAGACCCAGTCTGTTCAGTCTCTCTTCATAGTCCAACCCCCTCATCTCCGGTATCAGCGAGTGAACCTCCTCTGCACTCCCTCCAAGGCCAAGATAACCTTCCGCTAGTGCGGCGACCAAAACTGCACACTGTACTCCAGCTGCGGCCTCACCAGTACCCTGTACAGTTGCAGCAAGACCTCCCTACTTCTATATTCTATCCCCCTCGCTATAAAGGCCAGCATGCCATTTGCCTTCTTGACCACCTGCTGCACCTGCAGACTGGGTTTTTGTGACTCATGCACAAGGACCCCCAGGTCCCTCTGCACCGTAGCATGCTGCAGCTTTTTGCCCTTTAAATAGTAATCCCTCCTACTATTATTTCTGCCAAAGTGGATAACCTCACACTTGCTAACATTATACTCCATCTGCCAGGTCCTCGCCCACTCGCTCAGCCTATCCAGATCCTTCTGCAGACTTTCCACACCCTCCACGCAATTTGCTTTTCCACTCATCTTCGTGTCATCAGCAAATTTCGTCACCCTACACTCAGCCCCCTCCTCCAGATCATCTATGTAAATGGTAAATAGCTGAGGCCCCAACACCGATCCCTGTGGCACTCCACTCGTCACCAACCGCCAGTCAGAATAGCACCCATTGATACCAACTCTCTGCTTCCTATTAGACAACTAATCCTCTATCCACGCTAACACCTTACCCCCAACTCCATGCACCCTAACCTTCTGTAGCAACCTTTTATGAGGCACCTTATCAAACGCCTTTTGAAAATCTAGAAACACCACATCCACTGGTTCCCCTCTGTCTACCGCACTAGTCACATCCTCATAGAAATCCAATAAATTTGTCAAACATGACTTCCCCTTAACGAATCCGTGCTGCGTCTGCTCTATCAAACCATTCCTTTCTAGGTGCCTTGCTATTTCTTCTTTGATGACGGATTCAAGCATTTTTTCCAACTACAGATGTTAAACTAACCGGCCTATAATTCCCTGCCTTTTGTCTGCTACCTATTTTAAACAGCGGCGTAACATTAGCCGTTACACTCCTTGCATTGAAGCTGATGCACTCCAGACCTCCAGGCCCACTGAGGTCATCCTCCCTCAGAATGCTCTTCCTTTTAGATAGCCTTGTCCTGGCCGCAAGCTCATCCCCAGTCTCTATGCTTATTGACCTATTGTTTTGATCCCCGCCCCCCCCTGCCACATTAGTTTAAACCCACCTGAATCACACTATCAAAACTCCCAGCCCCTCCAGATTAGGTGCAACCTGTCCTTCTTGTACAGGTGCCATCCTCTCTTGAAAACTTCCCAGTGATGCACAAATTTGAAACCCTCCCTCCTGCACCAGTCCTTTAACCATGCGTTTAGTTGTACAATTTCCCTGTTCCTAGCCTCACTCGCACGTGGCACTGGGAGTAGTCCAGAGAATGCTACCCTAGAGGCCCTGCTTTTTAGCCTACTACCCAATTCCCTGAATTACTCTGGCAGGACCTCCCTGCTCTTTCTGCCTATGTCGTTTGCACCAATGTGGACAATGACGTCTGTCTGATTACCCGCCCCTTTTAGGATGCTTCCTACCCGCTCAGAGACATCCACGACCCCGGCACCAGGGAGGCAGACTGCCATCCTGGGGTCTCGTTCGCGCCCACAGACAGCCACCGAGGTACTGTCTGGTACGTGACCTTTACCCTTCCTAACTGTGACCCATGTGTCTTCCTTCCATGGCCCCATTGTGACTACCTGCCTGTAACGTGTCTCTATTAATCCCTTGTTCTCCCTGACTAGACCAAGGTCATCGAGCCGCAGCTCCAGTTCCCTAACGTGGTCCCTCAGGAGCTGCAGTTCGACGCACCTGGCACAGATATGGAGTTCCAGGAGACTAGGCGACTCCATGAACTCCCACATCCGACACCGAAAGCAACAAACTGGCCTCTCACTCAGAATTACCCCTTTCTTTAAATTACTGGAAGAACGAAGAACAGAACCTACCCTGCCTCTGCCTGATTACCCCGAAGCCCGTTGAGCCAAAGCCGTTCAGCCTTCACTCTGCTCCCTCTCACTCCATGCCTGCTCTCAACGCTGCCACTGTATAGAGTGGCCTGCTCTTTATAGTTCCCGTTCACCACTGGCTGGTGTCAGGCGCCTGCGCAGTTTTCCTAGTAAAAAAAACTTTTGCAAAGGAAAAAAGCCTGTGAAAAAACTTAACAGTTAAAGAAATAACCAATCACTAGCTGCCTTACCCTCAGCATGAATCTCTCCCTCTCAGTCTTGCTCTGGTTGCACAATGAGGTCGATTCCCCAGGTAAGTGACTTTTACATTAAAATAAAAAACTCAAACTCCCAGACTACGCTGTGGCCCACTTCTGCTTTCCCACTAAAACAAAACTTTTGCAAAGGAGAAAAGACAGAGGGGATGTTAGGGGAAAGTTTTTCACTCAGAGGGTGGTGAGTGAGTGGAATTGGCTGCCGTCGGTGGTGGTAGAGGCGAATTCGCTGAGGGCACAGCCTCAAGATTAAGGGGGGGGATGGTTTAGAACGGAGTTGAGGAGGAACTTCTTCACTCAAAGGTGGAACTGAGACACGACAGATCAGCCATGATCTTATTGAATGGCGGAACAGGCTCGCTTTTTTTTGTTTCGGTCTTCACGGAGGAGGACGTGAATAATTTGCCGGGCGTTAGCGATGGAAAGATGGTCGGAGTGGAGGGCCTGAATGACATTATTGTTACTAGAGAGGCAGTGCTCGAAAGACTGGAGGGACTGATTGTGGACAAGTCTCCAGGACCGGATGGAATGCATCCAAGGGTTCTGAAAGATATGGCGGAGGTGATAGTGGATTCCTTGGTGATTATTTTCCAAACCTCGCTGGATTCTGGGGAAGTGCCGGAAGATTGGAAAGCGGCTAATGTTACGCCGTTGTTTAAGAAGGGTGGCAGGCAAAAGGCAGGGAATTATAGGCCGGTTAGTTTAACGTCTGTTGTAGGTAAAATGTTAGAATCCGTGATCAAGGAGAAAACAGTGAGGCATCTTGAGGAGAATTGTTTGATAGAGCAGACGCAGCACGGTTTCGTTAAAGGGAAGTCGTGTCTGACGAACTTATTGGAGTTCTATGAGGATGTGTCTAGGGCGGTGGATAGAGGAGAGCCGGTAGATGTGGTCTTTCTTGATTTTCAGAAGGCATTTGATAAAGTGCCGCACAAGAGGTTATTACAGAAGGTCAGGGGGCATGGAGTTGGGGGTAGGGTGTTAGCGTGGATAGGGGATTGGCTGTCAAATAGGAGGCAGAGAGTGGGGGTCAATGGGTGCTATTCGGATTGGCGGTTGGTGACTAGTGGAGTGCCCCAGGGGTCGGTGCTGGGGCCTCAGCTTTTTACCATTTATATAGATGATCTGGAGGAGGGAACCGAGTGTATGGTGTCGAAATTTGCTGATGACACCAAGATTGATGGAACGGCAAATTGTGCGGAGGGTGTGGAGAGTCTGCAGAAGGATCTAGATAGGATGGGCGAATGGGCCAGGAACTGGCAAATGGAATTTAATGTTGGCAAGTGTGAGGTTGTCCACTTTGGTAGGAATAATGTTAGGAAGGACTATTACTTACAAGGCGAAAAACTGCAGCATGCGACGGTGCAGAGGGACCTCGGGGTCCTTGTGCATGAGTCGCAAAAACCCAGCCTACAGGTGCAGCAGGTGGCCAGGAAGGCTAATGGGATGCTGGCCTTCATAGCGAGGGGGATTGAATATAAAAGTAGAGAGGTCTTGCTGCAACTGTACAGGACGCTGGTGAGGCTGCAGCTGGAGTACTGTGTGCAGTTTTGGTCGCCGCACTTATGCAAGGATATTTTGGCCTTGGAGGGAGTGCAGAGCAGGTTTACTGGGCTGATACTGGAGTTGAGGGGGTTGAACTATGAGGAGAGGCTGAATAAACTAGGCTTGCACTCGTTAGAGTTTAGAAGAATGAGGGGAGATCTCATTGAGACATATAAGATGATGAATGGGATGGATAAGATAGAGGTGGAGAGGCTCTTTCCACTCAGAAAGGACAATAGGACTAGAGGGCACAGCCTCAAGATAAAGGGGGGGCGGTTTAGAATGGAGTTGAGGAGGAACTTCTTCACTCAAAGGGTGGTGAATCTCTGGAATTCTCTGCCCGTTGAAGTGGTGGAGGCTGCCTCGCTAAATATATTTAAGACGCGGGTTGATAGGTTTTTGATGGGCAAGAGGATTAAGGGTTATGGGGAGAGGGCGGGAATGTGGAACTGAGACACGACAGATCAGCCATGATCTTATTGAATGGCGGGACAGGCTCGAAGGGCTAGATGGCCTACTCCTGCTCCTATTTCTTATGTTCTTATGTCTTTTAAAAGACTTCTGGATGAGTATATGGGATCTAATGGGATTGGGAGTTACAGATAGTTCTATGGCTTGGTAGGTATAGATGTGATTGGCACAACTTGTGGGCCGAAGGGCCTGCTTGTGCTGTAGTGTTCTTTGTTCTATGTTCTAAAACTTTAACAGATAAATAAATAAATAACCAAACACTCGCTGCCTTACCCTCAGCACGAATCTTTCCCTCTCAATCTTGCTCTGGTCGCACAATTTGGTTCCCCCTTCCAAATCATTACTATATAATATTAAGAACAGTTGGGGTCCTAGCACAGATCCCAGTAGAGCCCCACTGGTCACTGACAGCCAATCAGAAAAAGTCCCATTTATGCCCACTCTTTACTTCCTGTCTGCTAATCAGCTTTCTGTCCGTCTCAAGACATTATCTGCAATCTCTTGCTTTAACTTTACATAGTCTGTTATGTGAGACATGGTCGAAAGCCTTCTGAAAGTCTAAATAAACCATTTCCACTGGTTCTCCTCGGTCAATTCTACTAGTTACATCCTCAAAAAATTCCAAAAAATTTATCAAACATAAAATCATAGAATCCTACAGTGCAGAAGGAGGCCTTTCAGGCCCATCGAGTCTGCACCGAAATCCCACCCAGGCCCAATTCCCATAACCCCATGCATTTACACTAGCTAGCTCCACCGACACTAAGGGGCGACTAGCATGGCGAATCCACCGATTCCCTTTTGTAAATCCATGCTGACCTTGTCTGATTATACTACTGCCTTCCAAATGCCAAATTATGAAATCCTTGTTATTAGACTCTAGCAACTTCCTCAGTACCGATGTTAGGCTCACTGGCCTATAGTTCCTTGTTCACTCTCTACCTCTCTTTTTGAGTAGCGAACTAACCTGACTGCCCTCCAATCTTCAAGGACTATTACAGAGTCCAAAGAATATTGGAAAATAATCACCAATGGATCCATTAATTCCAGGGCTACTTCCTTAAGTACTCTAGAATAAAGATTATCTGGGCCTGGAGATTTATCCACCTTTAATTCCCCTCAATTTCTCCCAAACTATTTCTCTACTAATGCTGATTTCCTTCAGCTCCTCACTAAAACATGTTTCTGTCAGCACTTCTGACACATTAGAAACATAGAAGATAGGGCCAGCTCCAGCATTCATTGCGATCAGGACTGATCATTCAACTCACTAGTCTGATCCTGCTTCTTCCCCACAACTTTTGATCCCATTTTCCCCAAATGCTATATCCAGCTACTTCTTGAATGCATTCAATGTTTTGGCATCAACTACTTCCTGTGGAAATGAATTCCACAGGTTCACCACTCTTTGGATGAAGAAATGTCTCCTCACCTCTGTGCTAAATGGTCTGCCCTGAATCCTCAGACTGTGACTTCTGGTTCTGGACTCCCCCATCAACAGGAATATCCTCCCTGCATCTATTCTGTCTAGTCCTATTAGAATTTTATAAGTCTCTATGAGATTCCCCCCTCATTTGTCTGAACTCCAGCGAAAACAATCCTAACCTAGTCAGTCTCTCCTCAGACATCAGTCCTGTCATCCCCGGAATCAGCCTGGTAAACCTACTATTTATGTCTTCCTTTGTGAAGACTGAAGCAAAGTACAAATTTAATTGGAATTTAATTCGGGTTCAATTCCTGTGCTGCAAGGTTATTCATGAAGACCCTTCTCAACCTTTCATCTTGCCTGAGGTGTAGTGGTCCTCAGGTTAAATCACCATCAGTCAGCTCTCCCCATTAAAAGGAAGTGCATCTGGGACTATGGTGACTTTACCTTTTTACCTTTACTGTGCTGTGGAGTAGCTGGACAGCTTTGAGCTGTACATTGGTTATTTCCCTTCCTCTCGGTGTGTTGGACAGTTCATGGTTGGGCAGTTCTTTATGGCTTCTGCAGTTTGAACATTGATGGTGCCTGGAGCGATGGAGAATATTGTAAGCTCTGCTTCAGTTGAAAAAATATTCACCAAATGGTTAAAGGAAAAGATTGCAATTACAGCAAAAGAAATGTGTGAAGAGTTAGCCTGTGGTATTAACTTGACCCATTTCAGCCTTTGGTTAGAGATAAGAACAATTACCTTACGTAACTAATTCCTAGGACTCCGCACTGCCTGAGGCCTTGAAATGTATACAGTTAATGTTATAATATTTCCCAATTTGTTGATAATTAACTACAATCCAGTTCTTGTCTGCCTTTCCAGCATGCTGCTACGGCCCTGTCTGCACTGATCCATGCATTGGAAGAGTTGGATATGGTGGCGATAGTTCGTTACGTTTATGACCGGAGATCAAACCCGCAAGTTGGAGTGGCTGTACCAGTGATTAAAGACAAATACGAGGTAACAAGCTGAACTTGAATTGCAGAAGTAAAGACAATGTTCCTGACTCTGGGGTAAATGGAAAGAGGGAAAGTGCTGAGTTAGGATGGAAATGGACACTTTTTAAAAAGATGAACAGACAAAAATGTAAATCACCAAAGCCATCAGTAACAGAAATGTTAAAAGAACTGTTTTGTTTTTGGGTCAGCACCTGAATCCAAGATTGCTGCAGATCTCCAGCTTTTGCGGATTTTTCTCTTTAACATTGCTGTAGTTTAAAATATTCTCTGTTGTACTAATTTTCACTAAGTTATTCTCTTTGCTTTAGTGTTTAATCTACATCCAGCTTCCATTCATGGAAGATCTCCGGCAGTTTACCTTCACCTCTCTGAAGAGCAATAAAAAAGGAAAAGCTTCAGGTGGGTTGGAATTGTGGGCAGAAGCCCGATAGCTTCAGTTTGGAGGCTATTCATGGATGTGGAAGTGGATACAGAACTAAGATCAAAAGAACAGTACAGCACCGGAACAGTCTGTGCCTACTCAGATGCCTCTCTAATATAATATTGTCTTCCCTGTATGTGGTCATAGAACAATACAGCACAGTACAGGCCCTTTGGCTCTTGATGTTGTGCCGAGCTTTGTCTGAAACCAAGATCAAGCTATCCCACTCCCTATCAGTCTGGTGCGCTCCATGTGCCTATCCAATAACCGCTTGAAAGTTCCTAAAGTGTTCAATTCCATTATCACAGAAGGCAGTCCATTCCACTCCCCAACCAATCTCTGAGCAAAGAGACATCGTCCTATATCTCTCACCATGAACCTTATAGTTATGCCCCCTAGTAACAGCTGCATCCACCCGAGGAAATAGCCTTTGAACATCCACTCTATCTATCCACCTCATCATCTTATAAACCTCTATTAAGTTGCCTCTCACCCTCCTCCGCTCCAAAGAGAAAAGACCTAGCTCCCGCAACCTTTCCTCATAAGACCTAGCCTCCAAACCAGACAGCATCCTGGTAAATCTTCTCTGCAGTCTCTTCAATGCTCCCACATCCTTCTTATAGTGAGGTGACCAGAACTGCTTACAATATTCCAAATGCGGTCTCACCAAGGTCCTGTACAGTTGCAGCATAACCCCATGGCTCTTAAGCTCAAAACCCCTGTTAATAAATGCTAACACGGCTCTATCCATTTGAGTGGCAACCTTCAGAGATCTGTGGATATGAACCCTAAGATCTGTCTGTTCCTCCACATTCCTCAGAACCCTGCCGTTGACCCTATAATCCGCATTCAAATTTGTCCTATCAAAATGAATCACATTGCACTTAACAGGGTTAAACTCCATTTGCCATTTTTCAGCCCAGCTCTGCATCCTATCAATGTCTCTTTGCAGCCTACAATCGCCCTCCACCTCATCCACTACTCCACCAATCTTAGTGTCATCAGCAAATTTACTGACCCACCCTTCAGCCCCCTCCTCCAAGTCATTGATAAAAATCACAAATAGCAGAGGACCCAGCACTGATCCTTGTGGTACACTGCTGGTAACTGGTCTCCAGTCTGAAAGTTTTCCATCCACCACCATCCTCTGTCTTCTATCAGATACAGTAAAAAGTCTGACAACACCAGGTTTTAGTCCAACCAATTTATTTGATAGTAAACGCACAAGCTTTCGGGTTAGTCCCTTCGTCAGGTGAATGGAGAGTTCTGGCCTCAGACAGAGCATATAAAGCACAGACAGTTTACAGATTACTGATTAGAATGCGAATCTTTACACCTAACCTGCTGTTCAAGTCCTGAAGTGGCCGACAATGTGAGTGGAAGGAGCACTGATCACAGGTTAGAGAGATGTGTATTGTCTCCAGACAGTACAGTGAGTGAGGTTTTGCAAACCCAGGCAAGTGTTGGGGGTTACAGATAGTGCGACAAGAATCCAAGATCCTAGTTGAGACCGTCCTCATGTGTGTGGAACTTGGCTATCAGTCTCTGCTCAGCGACTCTGTGCTGTCGTGTGTCGTGAAGGCCGCCTTGGAGAATGCTTACCCGAAGGTCAGAGGCTGAATGCCCGTGACCACTGAAGTGTTCGCCAACAGGAAGGGAACAGTCTTGCCTGGCGATTGTCGAGCGATGTTCATTCATCCGTTGTCGTAGCGTCTGCATGGTCTCCCCAGTGTAACATGTCCCGAAGCATGGTACATTGGGGAGACCATGCAGACGCTACGACAACGGATGAATGAACATCGCTCGACAATCACCAGGCAAGACTGTTCCCTTCCTGTTGGCGAACACTTCAGTGGTCACGGGCATTCAGCCTCTGACCTTCGGGTAAGCATTCTCCAAGGCGGCCTTCACGACACACGACAGCACAGAGTCGCTGAGCAGAGACTGATAGCCAAGTTCCACACACATGAGGACGGTCTCAACTAGGATCTTGGATTCTTGTCGCACTATCTGTAACCCCCAACACTTGCCTGGGTTTGCAAAACCTCACTCACTGTACTGTCTGGAGACAATACACATCTCTCTAACCTGTGATCAGTGCTCCTTCCACTCACATTGTCGGCCACTTCAGGACTTGAACATCAGGTTAGGTGTAAAGATTCGCATTCTAATCAGTAATCTGTAAACTGTGCTTTATATAAGAACATAAGAAATAGGAGCAGGAGTAGGCCAACTAGCCCTTCGAGCCTGCCCCGCCATTCAATAAGATCATGGCTGATCTGTCGTGGCTCAGTTCTACATTCCCGCCCTCTCCCCATAACCCTTAATCCCCTCTCTCATCAAAAACCCATCAACCCGCGTCTTAAAAATATTTAGCGAGGCAGCCTCCACCACTTCAACGGGCAGAGAATTCCAGAGATTCACCACCCTTTGAGTGAAGAAGTTCCTCCTCAACTCTGTTCTAAACCGCCCCCCCTTTATCTTGAGGCTATGCCCCCTAGTCCTACTATCCTTTCTGAGCGGGAAGAGTCTCTCCACCTCTATCCTATCCATCCCATTCATCATCTTATACGTCTCAATGAGATCTCCCCTCATTCTTCTAAACTCTAACGAGTACAAGCCTAATCTATTCAACCTCTCCTCATAGCTCAACCCCCTCAACTCCAGCATCAGCCTAGTAAACTTCCTCTGCACTCCCTCCAAGGCTAAAATATCCTTGCGTAAGTACGGCTCCCAAAACTGCACACAGTACTCCAGCTGCGGCCTCACCAATGCCCTATACAGCCGCAGCAAGACCTCCCTACTTTTATATTCAGTCCCCCTCGCTATGAAGGCCAGCATCCCATTCGCCTTCCTGACCACCTGCAAGCTGGGTTTTTGCGACTCATGCACAAGGACCCCGAGGTCCTTCTGCACCGTCGCCTGCTGCAGTTTTTCTCCACGTAAGTAATAATTATAGGCCTGTTAGTTTAACGTCTGTTGTAGGTAAAATGTTAGAATCCGTCATCAAGGAGGAAATAGCGAGGCATCTTGAGGGGAACTGCTTGATAGAGCAGACGCAGCACGGTTTCCTTCAAGGGAAGTCGTGTCTGACAAATTTGCTGGAGTTCTATGAGGATGTGTCTAGGGCGGTGGATAGAGGAGAGCCGGTGGATGTGGTCTTTCTGGATTTTCAGAAGGCGTTTGACAAGGTACCTCACTAGAGGTTATTACAGAAGGTCAGGGGGCATGGAGTTGGGGGTAGGGTGTTAGCGTGGATAGAGGACTGGTTGTCAAATAGGAGGCAGAGAGTGGGGGTCAGTGGGTGCTATTCGGATTGGCAGATGGTGACTAGTGGAGTGCCCCAGGGGTCGGTGCTGGGGCCTCAGCTATTTACCACTTATATAGATGATCTGGATGAGGGAACCGAGTGTAGGGTGTCGAAATTTGCTGATGACACCAAAATTGGTGGAAAGGCAAATTGTGCGGAGGGTGGGGAGAGTCTACAGAAGGATCTAGATAGGATGGGCAAATGGGCCAGGAAATGGCAAATGGAATTTAATGTTGGCAAGTGCGAGGTGGTCCACTTTGGTAGGAATAATGGTAGGAAGGATTATTACTTATATGCTCTGTCTGAGGCCAGAACTCTCCATTCACCTGACGAAGGGACTAACCCGAAAGCTTGTACGTTTACTATCAAATAAATCGGTTGGACTAAAACCTGGTGTTGTCAGACTTTTTACTGTGTTTGCCCCAGTCCAACGCCGGCACATCCACATCATGACTTCTATCAGATAGCCAGTTACTTATTGAATCGACCAAGTTTCTCTCTATCCCACACCTCCTTACTTTCTTCATGAGCCGACCATGGGAAACCTTATCAAACGCCTTACTAAAATCCATGTATATGATATCAACTGCTCTACTTTCATCCACACACTTAGTTACCTTCTCAAAGAATTCAATCAAGTTTGTGAGGCAAGACTTAGCTTCACAAATCCGTGTTGACTAATCCGGATTAAGCTGGATCTTTCCAAATGGTCATAAATCCTGTCCCTCAGGTCCATGTCCCTCTTTTCCGTGCCTATTCGTGTTTCTATCCCGGTGCCTCTTAAAGGTTGTGATAGAATCTGCTTCTTCCATCTTCTCCGGCAGCACGTTTCAGGCATTCACCACCCTCTGCGCATACAACTTGCCCGTCTTTTAAACTTGCCCCTCTTTTAAACTTCCCCCCCTCACTCTCAACCTATGCCTCTGAATAAATGACACTTCGACCCTTGGAAAAAGACTCTGACTATGCACTCTATCCAAGCCTGTCATAACCTTGTAAACGTCTATCAGATTCACCCCTCATGTTTCGATGCTCCAATAAAACCTTCCTCCATAATCTATATCCTCCAAACCGGGCAACACCTTCGTAAATCTCTTTTAAGCACCCTTTCCCATGCATCAACATCCTTCTGGTAATGTGACGACCAGAATTGTACACAATACTCCAAATGCAGCCTAACCAAAGCCTCATACAACTGCAATATGATTTTCCAAATCTTAAACTCAACACTCTGACCGATGAAGGCCAGATGCCATACGCTTTCTTCACCACCTTGTCCATCTGAGTTGCCACCTTCAGGGAACTGTGGATCGCACACCTAGATCCCTCTGTATGCTAATATTTCTAAGGGCTCTACCATTTACTGTATGCTTTCCTTCTGCAGTAGACCTTCCAAGTCACATCACCTCACATTTGTCCGGGTTAAATTCCATCTGATGTCTTTTGGCCGAGGTCTCCAGCCGATTTATACCCTGCTCTATCCTCTAACAATCCTCCTCACTAACCACTACTCCTCCAATTTTCGTATCATCTACAAATTTACTAATCAGACTACCTACGTTTTCCTCCAAATCATTTATATATATTACAGACAACAGAGGCCCCAGCACTCATTCTTGTGGAACATGGTTTGCCGCAGACATCTGGCTAGAAAAGTATCCTTACATTGTGACTCTCTGCTTTCTATGCCCAAGCCAGTTTTTATCCATCTGACCAGCTCACCTCAGATCCCATATGACTTCATCTTCTGTGTCAGCCTGCCGTGGGGAACCTTATTGAAGGCTTTACTAAACATAGAACATATAACATTACAGCGCAGTACAAGCCCTTTGGCCCTCGATGTTGCGCCGACCAGTGGAACCAATCTAATGAGCCTCTAACCTAAACTATTCCAATGTTATCCATTTGCCTATCCACAGACCATTTGAACGCCCTTAAAGTTGGCAAGTCCACAACTGCTGCAGGCAGGGCATTCCATGCCCTTACTATCCTCTGAGTAAAGAACCTACCTCTGACATCCGTCCTATAATTACCACCCTTTAATTTAAAGCTATGTCCCCTCGTGTTAGCCATCACCATCCAAGGTAAAAGGCTCTCACTGTCCACCCTATCCAATCCTTTGATCATCTTGTATGCCTCAATCAGGTCACCTTTTAACCTTCTTCTCTCCAATGAAAATAACCTCAAGTCCCTCAGCCTTTCCTCATAAGACCTTCCCACCATACCAGTAAAGTCCATGTATACAATATGCACTGCCCTGTCCTTGTCACTTCCTCAAAAAACTCAATCAAGTTTGTGAGACACAACCTCCCCTTCACAAAACCATGCTGCGTATTGCTAATAAACCTATTCTCTTCCAGATGTGAATCCGTCCTGTCTTTAAGAATCTTCTCCAATAATTTCCCCACCACTGATGTAAGGCTCATAAGCCTGTAATTCCCAGATTATCTCTTCTGCCCTTCTTAAACAGAAGAAGAATGTTAGCTATTCTCCAATCCTCTGATACCTTGTCTGTGAGTAAAGAGGATTCAAAGATTTTGGCCAAGGTCTCAGCAATTTCTTCCCTCGCCTCTTTCAGTATTCTGGGATAGACCCTCTCTGACCCTGGGAATTTTTCAAAACCTCCAATACCTCCTCCGCTTCTATCTCAACATGTCCTAGACTGTCAACATCCTCCTTTCTACGCACCATCCACCACATCCTTCTCCTTTGTGAATACTGACGCACATTACTCATTAAGGACCTCACCCACCCCGTCTGACTCCACACACAAATTCCTTCCACTGTCCTTGAGTGGACCTACCCTTTCCTTAGCTACTCTCTTCTTCCTTATATATGCATAAAAAGCCTTCAGATTCTCCTTAATCCTGCCTGCTAAGGACATTTCATGGTCCCTTTTTGCCCTCTTAAGTCCCTGTTTAAGCTCTTTCCTGCTATCTTTGTATTCCTCAAGAATCTTATCCGTTTTCAATTTCCTGAAATTTGTGTATCCCTCCTCCTTTTTTCACTAAACTCACAATTTCTTTTGTCATCCGGTGTTCCCGAATCTTGCCATCTTTATCCTTTATTTGTAACAGACACATACTTGTCCTCAATTGTTAACAACTGACTTTTAAAAGACTTCCACATATCAGATGTGGATAAAACTCACAAAGCATATAAATGATGTCAAACTGCAAGCAGTCAAGAACAAACTTCAAGTACAGATGGGCCTGGATAGACAGGGGCAATAAGCTGACATGGGAAGTGTAATTTAGTGGGAACTATTGTAAAGTTGAGTGATATTGGATGAATTGATAAAATTTTAATTAATTTAAGAGTGTGTCCTGATAATTTTGTGCAACAATATGTCATGCAAGCAGATTTTAGGGAGTGAGGTAGAAAATTGAAAACTAGGACTTCCAAGATGGTAATCTATCTATTGGGAAAAATGGGTTTGAATTCATGGGACATTGGCACCAACGCTGGGGAACAATGGGATGTCATGTTGGACCAGAGTCCTGGCAAATTGTATAACTAGGATTGTAGGTAGGGTCTTAAGCTAAGTAGAAGGTGGAGGATTCACTTGCATGGAAAATTAGAAAATCAAAATTAAAAGAAGAGGTAGGAGGACAGATTAGCAATGAGGTGGATTGTTACCGGAAAATAAAGGAAGGGACAAAACATGAGAATGTACTTATGCAACAAGGAATTGTACAAGAGTAGATAAATTTGATAATAGAACAAACTTAAGGCTTTGTGCCTTAACAGCACAAATAGAGATAAAAGTGTATGATTTGGTGGTGATTACTGAAACATGATTACGAGGCCAGGTCTGGAAATTGACTATCCAAGAGTACTCAGTATTTCAGAAGTATAGGAAGGAGAAGGTGGTGTAGCTTTACTAGTGAAAGAAGAGACCAGTGCTGTAGTGAGAAATGACACAAGCACGGGAGATCAAAATGTGGAATCAGTCTGGGTAGAAGTCAGAAATAGTAAAGAACAGAAATCCTTGGTAGGAGTAACCTATAGCTCCCCAAGCAGTAGTTCCACATTGTGGTACATTATAAACCAGGTAATACAGGGGGCTTGTAAGAAAGCAATACTCATGGGTCATTTTAATATGTACATTGACTGGATTAATCAAATTGTCAAGGTAGCCTCGATGCAGAGTGCATTTAATGTATTAGAGATTGTTTCTTGGAGCAGTATGTTGTGGAACCAAGCAGAGGCTATTCTGGATTTGGTGTTGTGTAATGGGCAGGGATCAATTAATGACCTCATAGTTAAGGATCCTATAAGGGAAGATTGATCATTGTTTGACAGAATTCAAAATTCAGCTTGAGGGTGAGAAACTGAAGTCCCACACTTGCATGCTGGAGTTAAAATAAGGTAATTATATAGGCAAGAGGTCAGACTTGGCCCTAGTAAATTGGGCAGGAAGCCTAAACAGTGGGATAGTTGATGAGCAGTGGTAGTTGTTTAATGAAATATTTAATTTCTCCCAGTGAAAATATATGACAGAGGACAAAAGTCCCCAGGGCCTGATGGCCACCATTCCAACCTCTTAAAGGAAGTGGCAGCAGAGATAGTGGACCCACTGGTTATATTATTCCAAAATTCCCTGAACGCAGGAAAAGTTCCAGTGGATTTGAAAAATGTTAATGCAGTCCCCTTATGCAAAAAGGGAGGGAAGCAGGAAGTAGGAAACTATTGAGCAGTTAGTTTAATATCTGTTGTTCGAAAATTGTGAAAACCATTATTGAGGAAGTATTAAGAGGACATTTGGAAAGTCAAAAGGCAATCCATCAGAGTCAGCATGGTTTTATGAATGGTAAATCTTGTTCTGACTAATTTACTAGAGTTCTTCAAAGATGTAATAAGCCAAATGGATAATGGAGATCCTGTGGATGTAGTATATCTGGACTTCAGGAAGGCATTTGATAAGGTGCAGCACAGAAGGTTAATACATGTGGTTAAAGAAGAACAAAAAAAATTACAGCACAGGAACAGGCCCTCCAGCCATCCAAGCCTGCACTGACCATGCTGCTCAACTGAACTAAAACCCTGTAATCTTCCGGGGACCATATTCCTCTATTCCCATCCTATTTATGTGTTTGTCATGGCGCTCTGGCCAATGAAAGCAAGCATGCCGTATGCCTACTTGACTACCTTCTCCACCTGCATCACCACTTTCAGTGACCTATGCACCTGTACACCCAGATCCCTCTGCCTATCAGTACTCTTCAGGGCTCTGCCATTTGCTGTATATTTCCCATTAGTCCTTCTAAAATGTATTACTTCACATTTATCCAGATTAAACTCATCTGCCATCTCTCCACCCAAATCTCCAACCGATCTGTATGCTGCTGTATCCTCTGATGGTCCTCATCGCTATCTGCAATTCCACCAACTTCTGTGCTATCCGCAAACTTACTAATCAAACCAGTTATATTTCCCTCTCTTTATGGACGAAAAGGGATTGGTTTAGGTTAGTGGGTCATTGTTTTTTAACTGGTCGGCGCAACATCGTGGGCCGAAGGGCCTGTTCTGCGCTGTAATGTTCTATGTTCTATGTTCTAATCATTTCTATATATTACAAACAGCAAAGGCCCCAGCACTGATTCCTGAGAAATGCCACTAGTCACAGCCCACTATACCCCAGTATAATATCTTGGGGGGAAAATTTGCCAATGCTATTCAGGAGGGTTTAAACTGATTCAGACGGGGGATGGGAACCTGAACTGTAGCTCCAATGTACAGGAGGATGAGAATAGGGAGGTCATGGATAAGGTTTCTAGGTCACAGCAGTGTATTGGCAGGTGGGAGGGTGGTTTGAAGTGCGTATACTTTAATGCGAGGAGCATACGCAATAAGGTGGACGAACTTGCAGCCTGGATTGGTGCCTGGGACTTCGATGTTGTGGCCATTACAGAGACATGGATAGAGCTGGGACAGGAATGGTTGTTGCAGGTTCCGGGGTTCTGATGTTTCAGTCAGAGCAGAGAAGGTGGTAGAAGAGGAGGAGGCGTGGCATTGTTAGCCAAGGACAGTATTACGGTGGCAGAAAGGATGTTTGATGTGGACCTGTCTATTGAGATAGTATGGGCTGAGATTAGAAACAGGAAAGGAGAGATCACACTGTTGGGAGTTTTTTATAGGCCTCTGAAAAGTTCCAGAGATGTAGAGGAAAGGATTGCAAAGATGATCCTGGATAGGTGCGAAAGTAACAGGGTAGTTGTTATGGGGGACTTTAACTTTACAAATATCGATTGGAAAAGCTATAGTTCAAGCACGTTAGAGGGGTCAGTTTTTGTCCAACGCGTGCAGGAAGGTTTCATGACACAGTATGTAGGTAGGCCAACAAGAAGTGAGGCGACATTGGATTTGGTACTGGGTAATGAACCAGACCAGGTGTTAGACTTGACGGTAGATGAGCACTTTGGTGATAGTGACCACAATTCAGTTACGTTTACCTTAGTGATGGAAAGGGATAGGCATATACCGAAGGGCAGAAGTTATAGGGAAAGGTAATTATGAGGCTATTAGGCGAGATTTAGGATACATAGGGTGGAGTAGGAAATTGCAGGGGCTGGGAACATCTGAAATGTGGAGCTTATTCAAGGAGCAGCTACTGCGAGTCCTTGATAAATATGTACCTGTCAGGCAGGGAGGAAGTGGTCGAGCGAGGGAACCGTGGTGTACTAAGGAAGTTGAATCTCTGGTGAAGAGGAAGAAGGAGGCTTATGTAAAGATGAGATGTGAAGGCTCAGTTAGGGTACTGGAAAGTTAAAAATTAGCCAGGAGGAAGCTAAAGAGAGAGTTAAGAAGAGCCAGAAGCGGACATGAGAAGACTTTGGTGGATAGGATCAAGAAAAATCCTAAAGCTTTCTACAGGTATGTCAAGAATAAAAGATTGGTTAGGGCAAGATTAGGGCCAGCCAGAGACAGCAGTGGGAAGTTGTGTGTGGAGCCTGAAGAGATAGGAGAGGCACTGAATGAGTATTTTTCGTCAGTATTCACGCAGGAAAAAGTCAGTGTAGTCGAGGAGAATACTGCGATACCAGGTAGTAGACTAGACGGGATTGAGGTACATAAGGAGGAGGTGTTGGCAATTCTTGAGAGTGTGAAAATAGATAAGTCCCCTAGGCTGGGTGGGATTTACCCTAGGATTCTCTGAGGCTAGGGAGGAGATTGCAGAGCCTTCATGTCGTCATTGGCTTCAGGTATAGTGCCAGAAGACTGGAGGATAGCAAATGTCGTCCCCTTGTTCAAGAAGGGGAGTAGAGACCATCCTGGGAATTATAGACCAGTGAGCCTTACTTCTGTTGTGGGCAAAGTTTTGGAAAGAATTATAAGGGATAGTATTTATAATCATCTAGAGGGAAATAAATTGATTAGGGATAGTCAACACGGTTTTGTGAAGGGTAGGTCGTGCCTCACAAACCTTATCGAGTTTTTTGAAAAGGTGACCAAAGAGGTGGATAAGGGCAAGGCAGTTGACGTGGTGTATGTGGATTTTAGCAAAGCGTTTGATAAGGTTCCCCATGGG
The DNA here is from genome assembly GCF_965287045.1 of Carcharhinus amblyrhynchos. Lineage (NCBI taxonomy): Eukaryota > Metazoa > Chordata > Chondrichthyes > Carcharhiniformes > Carcharhinidae > Carcharhinus > Carcharhinus amblyrhynchos. The sequence goes on along the minus strand of NC_137334.1, from coordinate 97,320,835 downwards.
TAGGCTATTGCAGAAAATGCAGATGCATGGGATTGAGGGTGATTTAGCAGTTTGAATCAGGAATTGGCTAGCTGATAGAAGAGAGAAGGTGGTGGTTGATGGGAAATATTCAACCTGGAGTTCAGTTACAAGTGGTGCACCTCAAGGATCTGTTTTGGGGCCACTGCTGTTTGTCATTTTTATAAATGACCTAGATGAGGGTGTAGAAGGATGGATTAGTAAATTTGCTGACGACACCAAAGTTGGAGGAGTTGTAGACAGTGAGGCTGGATGTTACAGTTTGCAGAGGGACATAGATAAGCTGCTGAGCTGGGCCGAGAGGTGGCAGATGGAGTTTAATGTGGAGAAGTGTGAGGTGATTCACTTTGGTAAGAGTAACAGGAGTACAGAATATAGGGCTAACGGAAGGACTCTTAGTAGTGTTGAGGAGCAGAGAGATCTCGGGGTACATGTGCATAGCTCCCTGAAAGTTGGCACCCAGGTTGATAAGGTTGTTGAGAAGGCGTACGGTGTGTTAGCTTTTATTGGTAGAGGGATTGAATTTCGGAGCCGTGAGGTCATGTTGCAACTGTACAAAACTCTGGTGCGGCCGCACTTGGAGTATTGCGTACAGTTCTGGTTGCTGCACTATAAGAAAGATGTGGAGGCATTGGAAAGGGTGCAGAGGAGGTTTACCAGGATGTTGCCTGGTATGGTGGGGAGGTCTTATGAGGAAAGGCTGAGGGACTTGAGGTTATTTTCATTGGAAAGAAGAAGGTTACGAGGTGACCTGATTGAGGCATACAAGATGATCAAAGGATTGGTTAGAGTGGACAGTGAGAGCCTTTTACCTCAGATGGTGATGGTTAACACAAGGGGACATAGCTTCAAATTGAGGGGTGGTAATTATAGGATGGATGTCAGAGGTAGGTTCTTTACTCAGAGGGTGGTAAGGTCGTGGAATGCCCTGCCTGCAGCAGTTGTGGACTTGCCAACTTTAAGGGTGTTCAAATGGTCAGTGAATAGGCATATGGATAACATTGGAATAGTTTAGGTTAGAGGGTCATTAGATTGGTTCCACTGGTCGGCGCAACATCGAGGGCCGAAGGGCCTGTACTGCGCTGTAATGTTCTATATATATTCAGAAATGCACCCTTCTACGGCTAGCCTCAGTCTTCTATGAGCGAGTCAGTTCTGTATCCATCTGCCAGCTCACATCTTATTATCTGGATTATCCTCGTTACCCTTCTTAAACAAAAGAGCAGCATTGGCTAATCTCCAGTCCTCTGGAACCTCCCCTGTAGCCAGTGAAGATACGAAGATTTCTCTCATGGCCCCAGCAACTTCCTTCCTTGCCTCTCTCAGTATTGTGGGGTATATCCCATCAAACCTTGGGGACTTGTCTACCTTAATGTTTCACAAGAACCCCAATACCACCACCTTTTTGATCTCAACATAACCCAAACTGTCTACACTCCCTTCTCCAGACTCATCACCCATGAAGTCCTTCTCTTTGGTGAATACTGATGCAAAACCTCGCCCATTTCCTCTGGCTCCTTGTTGGATCACATGGAGTAATTTATTAGCTTGGATAAAAGACTGGCTAACCAGTAGAAAGCAGAAAGTTAGGATAAATGGGCCTTTTTCTTGTTGGCAGGATGTAACTAATGGGGTGCCACAGAGTTTGGTCCTCAGACCCCAGCTATTTACAATCTATATAGTACAGGGATAGAAGGTAATTTAGTCAGATTTGTAGATGATGTAAATATACCTAGGATAGTAAGTTGCAATGAGGACATAAGAAATTTACAAATGGATATAGATCAGTTTGGTGAGTGGGCCAAAACTCACCAAAGTTTAATGTGGAAAATGTTAGAGAGATGTAGTAATACCTAGAGGGATGTAGTAACAACAGAGTTGTCGTGATAGGAGACTTTAATTTCCCAAACATCGACTGGAATATCCCTAGGGTAAGGGGTTTGGATGGGGAGGAGTTTGTTAGGTGTGTTCAGGAGGGTTTCCTGACACAACACGTGGATAAGCCTACAAGAGGAGAGGCTGTACGTGACCTGGTGCTGGCTAATAAACCAGGACAGGTGTCAGATCTCTCGGTGGGAGAGCATCTCGGGGATGAAGATCATAATTCTATCTCCTTCACGATAGCATTGGAAAGAGATAGGGTCAGGCAGGCTAGGAAGATGTTCATCTGGAGTAAGGGGAAATATGAAGACTTCAGGCAGAAAATTGGCCGAGTAAACTGGAAGGAGGTGTTCTTGGGGAAAAGTACTGAAGGAAGGTGGTGGATTTTCAAGGAATGTTTGTCTGGAGCTCTACGCGACAACGTTCCAATGAGACAAGGAGGTTTTGGTAGGTCGCGGGAACTGTGGTGCATGAAAGTTGTGATGAACCTAGTCAGGAAGAAAAGAAAGGCGTACAAAAGGTTCAGAGAGCTAGGAGATGTTAAGGATCTAGAGGAGTATAAGGCTTGTAGAAAGGAGCTTAAAAAGGAAATTAGGACAGCCAAAAGGGGTCATAAGAACATAAGAAATAGGAGCAGGAGTAGGCCATCTAGCCCTTCGAGCCTGCCCCACCATTCAATAAGATCATGGCTGATCTGAAGTGGCTCAGTTCCACTTTCCCGCTTTCTCCCCATAACCCTTAATTCCCTTGCCTACCAAAAACCTATCCACCCGTGTCTTAAATATATTTAGCGAGGTAGCCTGCACCACATCAACGGGCAGAGAATTCCAGAGATTCACCACCCTTTGAGTGAAGAAGTTCCTCCTCAACTCCGTTCTAAACTGCCCCCCCTTATCTTGAGGCTGTGCCCTCTAGTCCTGCTGTCCTTTCTGAGCGGTCATGAGAAGGCCTTGGCAGGTAAGATTAAGGAGAATCCCAAGGCATTCTACAAATATGTGAAGGGATAGGACCTATAAAAGGTGAAGGGGGAAAAGTCTGTGTGGAACCGGAAGAAATGGCAGAGGTGATAATGAGTACTTTACCTTGGTATTGACGGTGAAAAGAGATCTGGGAGGTTGTACTACAGGTTTGCGGCGGACTGAAAAGATTGAGTATGTGGACGTTAAGAAAGAGGATGTGTTGGAACTTTTAAATTCTATTAAGATAGATAAGTCGCCGGGGCTGGATGGGTTGTACCCCAGGTTACTGTGGGAGGTGAGGGAAGTGATTGCAGAGCCCCTGGCGATGATCTTTGCATCGTCGATGGAGACAGGAGAGGTTCCGGAGGATTGCGGATGTGGTTTCTATATTCAAGAAAGGGAACAGGGATAGCCCGGGAAATCACCAACCGGTGAGTCTGACCTCGGTGGTTGGTAAGTTGATGGAGAGGATACTTAGGGACAGGATTTACGAGCATTTAGAGAAGTTTAGAATAATCCTAAATAGTCAGCATGGTTTTGTCAAGGGCAGGTCGTGCCTTACAAGCCTAGTTGAGTTCTTTGAAAATGTGACTGAACACATTGACAAAGGAAGAGCGGTGGATGTGGTTTACATGGACTTCAGCAAGGCATTTGAAAAGGTTCCCCATGCAAGACTTCTTGAGAACATGAGAGGGCATGGGATCCAAGGGGCTGTTGCCTTGTGGATCCAGAACTGGCTTGCCTGCAGAAGGCAGAGAGTGGTTGTGGATGGGTCTTTTTCTGCATGGAGGTCAGTCACCAGTGGAGTGCCCCAGGGATCTGTTCTAGGACCCTTGCTGTTTGTTATTTTCATAAATGACCTGGATGAGGAAGTGGAGGGATGGGTTAGTAAGTTTGCGATGATACGAAGGTTGGTGGTGTTGTGGATAGTCTGGAGGGATGTCAGAAGTTGCAGCGTGACATAGATAGGATGCAAGACTGGGCGGAGAAGTGGCAGATGGACTTCAAGGCGGCTAAATGTGTAGTGGTCCATTTTGGCAGGAACAATTGGATGAAGGAGTACAATATGAAGGATGGGACTCTTAGCAGTGTTGAGGAGCAGAAGGACCTTGGGGTCTGGGTCCATAGGACTCTTAAATCGGCCTCGCAGGTGGAGGATGTGGTCAAGAAGGCGTATGATGTACTGGCCTTCATTAGTCGAGGGATTGATTTTAGGAGTTGGGAGGTAATGCTGCAACTTTATAAGACCCTTGTCAGATCCCACTTGGAGTACTGTGCGCAGTTCTGGTCGCCTCACTACAGGAAGGATGTGGAAGCTATTGAGAGCGTGCAGAGGAGATTTACAAGGATGTTGCCTGGATTGGGAGGCATGCCTTATGATGATAGGTTGAGGGAGCTAGGTCTCTTCTTGGAGAGACGAAGGTTGAGGGGTGACCTGATAGAGGTTTATAAAATGTTGAAAGGAATCGATACGGTGGATTCTCAGAGGCTATTTCCCAGGGCTGAAATGGTGGCTACGGGAGGACACAGGTTTAAGGTGCTGGGAAGCAAGTACAGAGATGTTAGGGATAAGTTTTTCACTCAGAGGGTGGTGAGTGAGTACAATCGGCTGCCGTTGGTGGTGGTAGAGGCGAACTTGCTGGGGTCTTTTAAGAGACTTCTGGATGAGTAGATGGGATTTAATGGGATTGGGAGTTATAGGTAGTTCTATGGCCTGGTAGGTATGGATATGATCGGCGCAACCTGCGGGCCAAAGGGCCTGTTTGTGCTGTAGTGTTCTATGTTCTGTGTAAGATTGTGAGGTTATCCATTTTGGTTACGAAAATGGAAAGACAACATCTTATCTAAATGGAGACAGACTTTGGAGTGCTTCCATGAAGAGGGATCTGGGTGTCCTCATGCATGAATTGCGGAAAACCGGTAAGCAGGTAATAAGGAAAGCATACGGAATTTTGGCACTTATAGCTAAAAGAATAGAGTATAAAGGTAAGAAAGTGTTGCTGCAACTATACAAGATATTAGTGTGAGACCACAGCTAGAGCACTGTACAGTTTTGGTCTTCTTATTTGAGGAAGGATGTAGCGGCATTCGGGGTCACTACTACTTTAGGAAAGGATATCTGTCAACATTACCTGGCCTACATGCGACTCCAGATCCACACCACCACCAACGTGGTTGACTGTCAAATTTCCTCTGAAATGGAGGGCAGTTGGCATGGGCAGTAAGTGCTGACCCAGCAAGTGATGACCACATCCTGTAAATGAATATACAAAAAAAACACAATTGTCTTCCTAGGTAGGCCAGTCACAGATGCATCTATCAGTCCGTGACAGTGTGGTGGAAGTGACCACCCCATACAGTCCTTGTGGAAATATTTAAAATATCCTCCATTGTGTTGTGTGGCACTATCACTGTGCTAAATGGCATAGACTTCGAAAGGATCCAGCAACTCAAGACTGGACATCTATGAGGCACTGTAGGCCATCAACAGCAACTGAATTATACTCAACCACAATCTGTCACCTCATGGCCCAGCATATTCCCCCAATCTACCCTTATCACCAAGCCAGGAGATCAACCCTGGTACAATGAACAATGCAGGAAACATCCTAGGAGTAACATCAGACATACCTAAAAATGAGGTACCAACCTGATGAAGATATAACACAGGACTACATGTGTGCCAAACAGCATATGCAATGAGTAATAGACAGAGCTCAGTGCTTCCTCCATTAATGGATCAGATTAAGCTCTGCAGCCTTGCCACATCCAGCTATGAATGGTGGTGGACAATTAAACAAGTCACTTCAGGAGGGGGCTCCACAATTATTCCTGTCCTCAATGAGGAGCCCAGCGCATCAGTGTAAAAGATAAAGTTGAAACATTCACAAAAATCTTCAGCCAAAAATGCCAAGTGGAGGATCCATCGCGGCCTCCTCTGGAGGTCTTCACCATCTCAGATGTCAGTTTTCAATCAATGTGATTCAGTCTGCGTGAGATCAAGAAACAACTGAAGGCAGTGTATCCTGCAAAGGCTATAGGCCCTGACAGTATTCCAGCAATAGCTCTGAAGACTTGTGTTCCAAATCCTTCCATGCCCTTAGCCAAGTTGTTCCAGCACAGTTACAACACTGGCATCTACCAGTATTGTGGAATAATGCCCAGGTATGTCCTATACACAAGAAACAAGACAAATACAACCTAGCCAATTACTGTCCCATCAGTCTACTCTTGATCATCAGTAAAGTGATGGAAGGTGTCATTAACAGTGCTATCAAGTGGCTCTTACTTAGCAACAACCTGCTCGTGGGTGACCAGTTTGGGTTCTGCCAGGATCACTCAGCTCACCTCATTACAGCCTTGGTCCCTGCTGACGTAGACAGGGGCATGTTCTCCTTTTGACTTCCTGAAGTCGATGACAATCTCCTTTGTTTTGTTGACATTGAGGCAGAGATTATTGTTGCCATACTAGTTCACCAGATTCTGTGTCTTATTCCTGTATTCTGTCTCGTCATTATTTGAGATCCGACGCACTACGTCATCAACAAACTTGAAAATCAAATTGGAGGGGAATTTGGCTGCAAAGTCATGGGTGTACAAGAAGTATAGTAGGGAACTGAGAACGCAGCCTTGTGGAGCACCGGTGTTGAGGATGATTGTGGAGGAGGTGTTGTTGGCTATCCTTACTGATTGTCATCTGTGAGTTAAGAAGTTCAGGATCCAGTCACAGAAGGAGGTGCCAAGGTCCAGGCCACGGAGTTTGGAGATGAAGTTCGTGGGAATAATAGTGTTGAGGGCTGAGCTGTAGTCAATAAATAGAAGTCTGACATAGGTGTCTTTATTATCTAGGTGTTCCAGGTGTTAATGCAAAGTAGGTCCATTCTGAAGTCTGGTGGAAAAAACTGTTTTTGAGTCAGTTGGTATGTGACTTCAGAATTTTGTATCGTTTTCCCAATAAGTCTCACAACACCAGATTAAAGTCCAACAGGTTCTTTTGGTAGTACGAGCTTTCGGAGGGCTGCCCCTTCATCAGATGAGTGAACGAGCAGCACTCTGAAAGCTTGCACTACCAAATAACCCTCTTGGACTTTAACCTGATATCGTGAGACTTCTTATTGTGCCTACCCCAGTCCAACATCGGCATCTCCACGTCAGATCCTTTTCCAGGCGGAAGGTGGAAGAGAGAATGTCCAGGGTGCATGGGGCCCTCAATTTTGCTGGCTACTTTGCCAGTGCAATGAGAACTGTAGACAGAGTCATTGGATTGGGCTACATTCATGATCTTTTGTAGTTTGTTTTGGTCTTGAGCAGAGCAGGAGCCATACCAAGCTGTGATAAAACCAGAAAGAATGCTTTCTGTGGTGCATCCGTAAAAATTAAGAGTCATAGCTGACATGCCAAATTTTCTTAGTCTTCTGAGAAGGTAGAAGCATTGGTGGGCTTTCTTAACTATAGTGTTGGCATGGCGGGAGACCAGGGCAGGCTGTTGGTGATCTAGACACCTAAAACCTTGAAGCTCTCAACCATTTCTACTTCGTCCCCCTTGATGTAGACAAGCACATGCCCTCCACCATGCTTCCTGAAGTTGGTGACAATCTGCTTCATTTTGTTGACCCCTACATTTGTTTGTATATGTGTTTGTTGTGCTGTTGGGGAGTTTAAACCCTCCCCAACAGCATTAGCTAACATTTCATTGAGGACATTGGTTCCAGTCCTGTCCAGGTGTAGACCGTCCAATTTGTACTGGTCCTACCTCCCCCCAGAACTGGTTCCAATGTCCCAGGAATTTGAGTCCTTCCCTCTTGCACCATCCCTCAAGCCATGTATTCATTTTAGCTACACTGACATTGCTACTCTGACGAGCACGTGGCACTAGTAGCCATTTGGCCTATTGAGCCTGCGCCATCAACAATCCCACCCAGGCCCTATCCCTGTAACCCCACGTATTTACCCTGTTAATCTCCCTGACATTAAGGGACAATTGAGCACAGTCAATCAACCTAACCAGCACAAATATGAGGAGAATGTGCAAACTCCACACAGACAGTTACCTGAACCTAGGTCCCTAGCATTGTGAGGCAGTAATGTGAACCACTGTGCCACCTTAAGTTTAAGGTAAGATGCAGGAAGTTTAGAGAGGATATGAGGAAAAACGTTTTCACTCAAAGATTGGAGGGCAACGCAGTGGCACAGTGGTTAGCACTGTTATCTCACAGCACCAGGGATCTGGGTTCAATTCCTGGCTTGGGTCACCACTTGTGTGGAGTTTGCATATTCTCCCCGAGTCTGTGTGGCTTTCCTCCAGGTGCTCCAATTTTCTCCCATGGTCCAGAAGGTGTGCAGGTTAGGTGAATTGGCGATGCTAAATTCTCCCTCAGCGTACCCAAACAGGTGCTGGAATGTGGCGACGAGAAGATTTTCACAGTGCCTTCATTGCAGTGTGAATGTAAGTCAACTTGTGACTGATTGACCTAATTGAGGTGTACAAGATGATCAGAGGATTAAATAGGGTGAGCACAGTAAAAAGTCTGACAACACCAGGTTTTAGTCCAACCTATTTATTTGATAATATTATTTGATAATAATTGATAATTTGAGAATATTATCAAATAAATAGGTTGGACTAAAACCTGGTGTTGTCAGACTTTTTACTGTGTTTACGCCAGTCCAACGCCGGCATACCCACATCTTAAATAGGGTGGACAGTGAGAGCCTTTTTCCTCAGATGGTGATGGCTAACACGAGGGGACATAGCTTTAAATTGAGGACTGATAATTATAGGACGGATGTCAAAGGTAGATTCTTTACTCAGAGGGTAGTAAGGGTGTGGAATGCCCTGCCTGCAGCAGTTGTGGACTCGCCAACTTTAAGGGCGTTCAAATGGTCATTGGATAGGCATATGGATAATATTGGAATAGTTTAGGTTAGAGGGTCATTAGATCGGTTCCACTGGTCCGTGCAACATAGAGGACCGAAGAGCCTGTACTGCGCTGTAATGTTCTATGTTCTATGTTTTAATGAATAAGCTTTAACTTTGGCGGGATTCTGGAACTCACTGCCTGAAAGGGTGGTGGAGACAGAGATTGTCATAACATTTAAGAAGTACTTAGATGTGCACTTGTGATCCCAAGATATACAAGGCTATTAGCCAAATGCTGGAGAAAAAGGATTTTGACTGGCACAGGTGCAATTGCCCAAAGGACCTTATCCTGTGCAGTACACCTCCCTGACTCTAAGGGTGGGAAAATCTGGCCACCTTCGCCCAAAGACTGGAAATCCCACCCAAGGTCAACGGACCTTTGCATGCTCCGTCCCCACTGTGGCGGGGTGATTGGAAAAATTCCTCCCCAAGAGACATACAGACTTGAAACATTAATTCTGTTTTCAATCCCCACAGCTGTTGCAAGAATTCTGTTTCTGTGTCTGTGTTTGTATGGACAAAATTGTTCTTTTCTGGTTGGTACAGAACACTGTGGTATTAATTAGTCGGGTGAGTTAACTTTGACACAGTTGGTCCATTTGGCCTTGGATTTGCTGAAAGTTGGTTTATTGTGGAATGAACCGTGATATCGAACAGCACAGGAGGATGCCTTTTGGTCCATTATTGCTCTTTGAATGAGCTATCCAATTTGTCCCACTCCCCTGATTTTTCCTCATAGCCCTTTCAGATTTTTCCTTTCAATTCACTTTTAAAGATTATAACTGAATTAGCTTTCACTGCACTTTCAAGCAATACTTTTTGGCATGAAATAGGTATCCTTATCTCTCCACTCGTTCTTTTACCTAACAGAGGAACAGTTATCAGCTGTGGATTCTCTGATCAACTCTATGAGTTTGGTGGTAGACAATGGAGAAGAAATGGAGGATTTTTTCAAAGTCAGTAAAATTCCAAACCCTCACTTTCAGCGGCTGTTCCAGGTAAAATAAGCTCTAAATCATAGCAGGTGTGACTTTTAAACAAGAGATTAGGGCCCTGGTATGCAATTTGAAAAGGGCAAGCTTCGAACAAATGAGGTAACAACATAGGCAAATTAGTTGTTCAGAAACACTTCAGCGGTTCCAGCACCGATCCCTAAGGCACACCACTGGTCACAGGACTCCATCTGACAAACAACCCTCAACAACCACCCTCTGTCTCCTGACATCAAGCCAATTTTGCATCCATTTGGCTACTTCACTCTGGATCCCATAAGACTTAACCTTATGCAACAACCTATCATGCGGTACCTTGTCAAAGGCCTTGCTGAAGTCCATGTAGACAACATCAATTGCACTGCCCTCATCTACCTTCTTGGTTACCTCTTCAAAAAACTCAGTCGAATTTGTGAGACATGATTTTCCACTCACAAAGCCATGCTGAATGTCCCCAATCACTCCCTGCCCCTCTAAATACCTGTAGATCCTGTCTCTCAGAATACGTTCTAACAACTTATCCACTACAGATGTTATGCTCACCGGCTGTAGTTCCAGGCTTTTCCCTGCAGCCCTTCTTAAACAAAGGCACATTTGCCACCCTGCAATCTTCAGGCACCTAATCTGTGGCTGTCGATGATTCAAATATCTCTGCTAGGGGTCCTGCAATTTCCTCCATAGCCTCCCACAATGTCCTGGGATATACTTCATCAGGTCCCAGGGTTTTATCTACCTTAATACACTTTAAGACTCCCAGTATCTCCTCCTCTATAATATGTACACTCCTCAAGACACGACTATTTATTTCCCCAAGTTCCCGAACATCCATTGCCTTTCTATTGATGAGAAATATTCATTTAATTGTATTGATTATTCTTGGTTTTGAAATTAAAATAATGAACAGTAGTGTTCAGCCTCTTTAAAGATATTGAAATAGCCAGGCCACACACAGCAAAGGAAATTTAGAGAGGTTACTGCATTCACATGATGAGATTAGATCCAGGCATAATCAAGTTTATTATTTATTATTTAGATTTGTCTACGGGTGCTTGTCCGGCAAAAACTAAAAAAAGCTTCAAACTTGATTTTGGATAATTGATGGAATATAAAGTTCTTGTGATTTTTTCACAGTGTCTTCATTACAAAGCATTTCAACCAGATAAGCCTTTGCCTCCCATAGACCCTCACTTGAAGACTATGTTGAACAGGCCCCAAGAGCTGGTTGGCCCCTGCCAAGCATCCTTGGAGCAATTAAGGAAGCTTTTCACTCTGCAAGATTCAGGCAAAAAGAAGGAACAGAGGATTGCACAGCAAATCTTCAAAGACAAGTATGACAAAGCTAAGATATTAAATGAAGCAATTTGGGAATGAATGTCCAGAATTTAGGTGTGTGGGGTAGAATTCAATTGGATTATGAGTTTCCTTGGGTTGAGAATTCTGTTGCAGGCAGTGATGTATGCATGGAGTACCGGCATAAATTACACGCACAGCATCGGCTATATTTCATTTAAAAATATGTTAAATTTTTCAATCATGGCCGATATTTAACAAATCAGTGTTGTTCATCTTTGACTAACCATATAATTGTGAATATTTAGTAATTGTGGATTTTAGATTCAGACATTTCCCACAACTTAATACCTGCCTTATTTTTCTCTCTTCTACAAGGTGATATATTTGTGTAAAAGTGCTTATTTTGCTCTGTTACTAGCCCTTTTTCATGTTCTTTTTCATTTCTCTGAAGTTCATTTTATATCTATACTACACCAAAAGGCCAAATGGCTTTCCGTTGCTCCTATCTTCTATGTTTCTCTACTACACAGATTTCCTCATTTTTTTTAGTCTTGCTTATTCTTACTTATCATGCAAACCTTGTTATGGTTTGTTTTAATTTTAAATTGTTTAATTCAAGGAACCCAATGCTTTCTGTCCCAATTTTTACTCTACATTTCATAGAATCATAGAAGCTCTGCAGTTCAGGAGGCCATTTGGCCAATCGAATCTGCACCAATAATAATCCCATCCAGCAGCTATCCCTGTAACTCCATGTATTTACCCTTCTAATCTCCCTGACACAAAAGGGCAATTTATCATGGCTTATCCACCTAACCCACACATTTTTGGACTGTGGAGAAAACCGGAGCATTCCTATGCAGACACGGGGAGAACATGCAGATTCCACACAGACAGTGACCCAAATTTGGAATTGAACCCGGGTCCCTGGTAATGTGAGGCAGCAGTGCTAACCACTGTACCACCGTGTCTCCACTCACCTAATAGGGGAGCTTGTATTCTGTGAGGTCTGTGGGGAGATTTTGAACGTTCTTTTTGTCATAGTTCAACTATAGAATCATAGTTCTCCTGATTTGCTTGAGTTCTTTGAAGATGTAACAAGCAAGGTGGATAATGGGGATCCTGTAGATGTACTGTATCTCCAGAAGGCATCTGATAATTTCTCTCTTTACAAAATCTGAGGACCCTATCTGCTTTAAGAAGATGACCATCATCCCAGCACCAAAGAAAAGCCAAGCAGTGTGCCTCAATGATTATCATCAGGTGGCTCTGTTATCCACCATTATGAAGTGCTTCGAAAGGTCAGTCATTGCACAAATCAATTCCAGCTTCCCGGATTACCTGGATCCACTACAGTTCACCTATTGCTGCAACAGGTCCACAGCAGACGCCATCTCCCTGGCCTTACACTCAACCTTGGAACACCTAGTTAACAAGGACACCTATGTCAGACTCCTGTTATTGACTACAGTTCAGTCTTTAACACCATTGTTCCTACAAAACTCATCTCCAAACTCGGTGGCCTGGGGCTCAGCTCCTCTCTCTGCGGCTGGATCCTAAACTTCAAAACCCACAGACCCTGCAATCAATAAGGATAGGCAACAACACCTCCTCCACGATCATCCTCAACACCGGTGCCCCACAAGCCTTTTGTCCTCAGCCTCTTACTATACTCCTTAGACACCTATGACTATGTGGCCAAATTCTCCTCCAATTCGATTTGCAAGTTTACTGATGACACCACCGTAGTGAGTCGGGTCTCAAACAATGATGAGACAGAGCACAGGAAAGAGATAGAGAATCTGGTGAACTGGTGCGGCAACAATAATCTCTCTCTCAATGTCAACAAGTTGAAAGGGATAGTCATTGAAGCATAGTGAAGGTCATGCCCGTGTCTACATCTATGGGGATGAAGCAGAAATGGTTGAGAGCTTCAAGTTTCTAGGTGTCCAGATCACCAATAACCTGTCCTAGTCCCCCCATGCCGATGCTATAGTTAAGAAAGCCCACCAATGCCTCTACTTCCTCAGGTCCGAAAGACGTGCTGGTTAAGTGCATTGCCAATGCTAAATTATCTCTCTGTGTACCCAAACAGCTGCCAGAGTGTGGTGACTAGGGGATTTTCACAGTAACTTCATTGCAGTGTTAATGTAAGCCTACTTGTGACATCAATAAATAAACTTTAAAAACTTAAATTTGGCATGTCCACTACAACTTTTACCATAGATGCATCATAGAAAGCATTCTTTCTGGTTGTGTCACGGCTTGTATGGCTCCTGATCTGCCCAAGACAGCAAGAAATTATGAAGGATCATGAATGAAGCCCAGTCCATCACTCAAACCAGCCTCCCACCATGGACACTGTCTACACTTCCTGTTGCCTCAGAAAAGCAGTCAGCATAATCAAGAACCCCATGCACCCGGACATACTCTCTTCCACTAAGATGTAAAAGTCTTAGATCATGTACTAGCTGACTCAAGAACAGCTCCTTCCCTGCTGCCATCAGATTTTTGAATGGACCTACCTCGTATTAAGTTGATCTTTGTCTACACCCTAGTAACATTACATTCTGCACTCTCCCCTTTCCTTCTCTATGTATGGTACGCTTTGTATAACGCACAAGAAACAATATTTTTCACTGTATACTAATACATGCGACAATAATAAATTGAATCAGTTATTTTATTCTTCCTACCAAAATGGACAATTTCACATTCGCCAGATCATCCAGGAAACATACACCAGAGAGACCACCTAAAATCTGATGCTTCGATCTTTGGAATGGAGCATGTGTTAATGTTATTCCAAGAAAGCAATATTGATCAGCACACAACACCGGATTTATGGTTAGAACATAGAACACTACAGCACAAATAGGCCCTCCGGCCCACAAGTTGTGCTGATCATATCCCTACCTACCAGGCCTATCTATAACCCTCAATCCCATTAAAACCCATGTACTCATCCAGAAGTCTCTTAAAAGACCCCAACGAGTTCGCCGCCGCCACCACGGACAGCAGCCGATTCCACTCACACACCACCCTCTGAGTGATGGTTGTTTTAGAATCCCCACAAATACGAACTGAACCATCAGGTTTTATGACAGGCACAATAGAAGTATCCTAGTCACTCATTGTAACTGGCTCTAATACTTCAGTGTAAACAAGTCATACTAATTCTTCTTCGACCTTGGGACGAATTGCATATGCTTTGAGACTTTATGGGTGACTATTACAAATGTTTGTAAATTCTTTTTGTAGAATGCAACTTGTTGTTCTTGAAGGTACCCAGATTCTTTTTCTGAACATTCTTCTCAGGTTAAGCTGCTCTAGCCCAACAAGATTTTACACTGTGACCCATTTTTGCCATAATTCCTGTATTGACTATCCTTGCTCCAGCATTCACTCATTGAATTGGTACATCTGGATTGTTGCTATTTTGACTTCTTATTGGCTGTTTCCAACTTGTGGATCTTCGTTCCTGCACCAAATTGTGAGGACTCTTTAGCAGCCAGTTCCATTAACACTGCAATCATTACTGTTGTCTTTAAAGTCAAAGCATGTTCAGTAAGCAATTTTCTTTGGATAGCCTCATTTTGGATATAGAACATAGAACACTACAGCACAAACAGGCCCTTCGGCCCACGAGTTGCGCCGATCACATCAACACCTATCTATAACCCCCAATCCCATAAAACCCCATATACTCATCCAGAAGTCTTTTAAAAGACCCCAGCGAGTTCGCCTCCACCACCACTGACGGCAGCCGATTCCACTCACTCACCACCCTCTGAGTGAAAAACTTACCCCTAACATCACTTCTGTACTTTCCTCCCCGCACCTTAAATCTGTGTCCTCTCGTAGCGACCATTTCAACCCGGGGAAATAGCCTCTGAGAATCCACCCTATCCATTCCTCTCAACATTTTATAAACCTCTATCAGGTCGCCTCTCAACCTTCGTCTCTCCAGGGAAAAGAGACCCAGCTCCCTCAACCTAACTTCATAAGGCATGCCTCCCAGTCCAGGCAACATCCTTGTAAATCTCCTCTGTACCCTTTCAATAGCTTCTACGTCTTTCCTATAGTGAGGCGACCAGAACTGCGCACAGTACTCCAAATGAGGCCTGACAAGGGTCTTATAAAGTTGCAGCATTACCTCCCGACTCCTAAACTCAATCCCTCGATTAATGAAGGCCAGTACACCATACGCCTTCTTGACCACCTCTTCCACCTGCGAGGCCGATTTAAGAGTCCTGTGGACCCGGACCCCAAGATCCTTCTGCTCCTCAACACTACTAAGACTCCTGCCCTTGATAGTGTACTCGTTCATCCCGTTGGTTCTGCCAAAATGGACGACTACGCATTTATCCGTGTTGAAGTCCATCTGCCACTTCTCCGCCCAGTCCTGCATCCTATTTATATCCTGGTGCAACTTTTGACATCCTTCCAGACCATCCACAACACCACCGACCTTCGTGTCATCAGCGAACTTAACTTACCCATCCCTCCACTTCCTCATCCAGGTCATTTATGAAAATGACAAACAGCAAGGGTCCTAGAACAGATCCCTGGGGCACTCCACTGGTGACTGACCTCCATTCAGAAAAAGACCCATCCACAACCACTCTCTGCCTTCTGCAGGCAAGCCAGTTCTGGATCCACAAGGCCAAAGGCCCTTGGATCCCATGCCCTCTCACCTTCTCAAGAAGTCTTGCATGGGGGACCTTATCAAACGCCTTGCTGAAGTCCATGTACACCACGTCCACGGCACTTCCTTCGTCAATGTGTTCAGTCACATTATCGAAGAACTCAACTAGGCTTGTAAGGCACGACCTGCCCTTGACAAATCCATGCTGACTATTCCTGATCATGTCAAACCTCTCCAAATGCTCGTAAATCTTGTCCCTCAGAAGCCTCTCCATCAGCTTACCAACCACTGAGGTCAGACTCACCGGTCGGTAATTTCCCGGGCTATCTCTGTTCCCTTTCTTGAAAATAGGGACTACATCCGCAATCCTCCAATCTTCCGGAACCTCTCCCGTCTCCATTGACGACGCAAAGATCATCGCCAGGGGCTCTGCAATCACTTCCTTCGCCTCCCACAGTATCCTGGGGTATATCCCATCTGGCCCCGGCGACTTATCTATCTTGATAGAATTCAAAAGTTCTAACACATCCTCCACCTTAATATCCACAAACTCAATCTTTTCACTAACAATCACGAAGAGCATCTTCTAATGTCTCACCAAGCACTCGACGTTTTGCCAGCCTTTTTAAAGTTGCCACAAACAGGGCAATGCTTTTGCTCTCCATTTGATTCCTCCAGTGGAACCTGAACCATTCTGTGATGATCAATGACCTGGAAAGTAATCCTCTTCAAGAATCTTTGTCAAGTTATCATGAGTTTTGGATAAAACAACCTTCGGAGCAAATTGAAGGTTTTACTTCCTATTGTTCTGAGAAAAGCTGGTATGAGCAAATCATCTTCATTTTATTCACTGGTATGAAAGGCGTTGGTGATTTGCAATTCTATCCACTTGCATGAAGTACTGAAAACACTGCATAGGAATTCCATGATTAATTTTCTTCATTGAAAAGATCCATGGATCCTAATTGACCCACCATTTCTCTTGCTTTTATAATCCAAGGTCAGAAACTCCAAGGTATTTTATGAAGTCAGCCTAACCATAAGTTTTGCACTTTGAATTTGGTATGGGTAAGCATGTGTAGTTCATTCCAGGTATGCTTCAAATGACATAAGAACATAAGAAATAGGAGCAGGAGTAGGCCATCTAGCCCTTCGAGCCTGCCCCGCCATTCAATAAGATCATGGCTGATCTGTCGTGTCTCAGTTCCACCTTCCTGCCCTCTCCCCATAACCCTTAATCCCCTTGCCTATCAAAAACCTATCAACCCGCGTCTTAAAAATATTTAGCGAGGCAGCCTCCACCACTTCAACGGGCAGAGAATTCCAGAGATTCACCACCCTTTGAGTGAAGAAGTTCCTCCTCAACTCCGTTCTAAACCACCCCCCCTTTATCTTGAGGCTGTGCCCTCTATTCCTACTGTCCTTTCTGAGCGGGAAGAGCCTCTCCACCTCTATCCTATCCATCCCATTCATCATCATATATGTCTCAATGAGATCTCCCCTCATTCTTCTAAACTCTAACGAGTACAAGCCTAGTTTATTCAGCCTCTCCTCATAGACCCATTAGGAATTTTATCAAACAAAGTTTAAATAAGAATCCAGTTAACACAAAGAAAATTAGCAATAACTTTTACCAATTGCAAACAAGAAGAAAAAATAACCATGACGTTATATAAACTTTAACAGCTCAATGTACTGTTCCAACTACGCCTTCTAACCAACATATACCTGGGTTTTGGTTTAGCACAGAAAATACTTACACACACGTGATTTTTCAGCAAGCTCTGCAACACCTGCTGTGAATTAGTCCTTTGAGTGGAGAATTGAAACTCCAGCTTCTCCATTCTGGAATTCCCAGCACCTCGAGGTAGCAATAATGTCAATGCCAAACCACCAATAGCAACATTTTCACTCCAGAAAAGTAAGAAAGACTGCATTCAACTAGACAGCAGGATTCCTAATACCGGGGAGTGCAAAACCACTGCATCCAGCCTGGAGCCCAGACACAGGGGAGTGCAAAACCACTGCATCCAGCCTGGAGCCCAGACAGCAGAGAGAGCAAAAACACTGCATCCAGCCTGGAGCCCAGACAGCAGAGAGAGCAAAAACACTGCATCCAGCCTGGAGCCCAGACACAGGGGAGTGCAAAACCACTGCATCCAGCCTGGAGCCCAGACAGCAGAGAGAGCAAAAACACTGCATCCAGCCTGGAGCCCAGACACAGGGGAGTGCAAAACCACTGCATCCAGCCTGGAGCCCAGACAGCAGAGAGAGCAAAAACACTGCATCCAGCCTGGAGCCCAGACACAGGGGAGTGCAAAACCACTGCATCCAGCCTGGAGCCCAGACAGCAGAGAGAGCAAAAACACTGCATCCAGCCTGGAGCCCAGACACAGGGGAGTGCAAAACCACTGCATCCAGCCTGGAGCCCAGACACAGGGGAGTGCAAAACCACTGCATCCAGCCTGGAGCCCAGACACCAGCGAGAGCAAAAACACTGCATCCAGCCTGGAGCCCAGACACCAGGGAGAGCAAAAACACTGCATCCAGCCTGGAGCCCAGACACAGGGGAGTGCAAAACCACTGCATCCAGCCTGGAGCCCAGACAGCAGAGAGAGCAAAAACACTGCATCCAGCCTGGAGCCCAGACACCACGGAGAGCAAAACCACTGCATCCAGCCAGAGGCCTAGGCGCCACGGAGAGCAAAAACACTGCATCCAGCCTGGAGCCCAGACACCAGGGAGAGCAAAACCACTGCATCCAGCCTGGAGCCCAGACACCAGGGAGAGCAAAACCACTGCATCCAGCCTGGAGCCCAGACAGCAGCGAGAGCAAAACCACTGCATCCAGCCTGGAGCCCAGACAGCAGCGAGAGCAAAAACACTGCATCCAGCCTGGAGCCCAGACACCAGGAAGAGAGAAAACACTGCATCCAGCCTGGAGCCCAGACACCAGGAAGAGAGAAAACACTGCATCCAGCCTGGAGCCCAGACACCAGGGAGAGCAAGAGCCGGAGTGAAGGGAAGGCATTTGTGGGCCACCCAGAGGATTGCTGGCAGGAGAGACAGTGCCCCCTGGGCATGGCCATCTTGGCAGTGCCAGCTTTATCCCTGGCACTGCCCAAGGGGCAAAGTGCCCATGCCCAGAGGTCACTGTCCATCGGGCATGGGCCAATGCCAAGACAGTGGGGATGGATAGGGGTGGGCCTAGGGGCAGTTGGTGGATGTGGGGGGTCCAGCTGCCTCTCTGCATTGCGATCGATGGGGGCAAGAGGGAGGTTAGCAATCAAGGCAGGCTGGTGGGAGGTGTCTGCCTGGCGCAGAATAATGGGGGCTGTCTGCCTGGGGTGGGGAGGGATCTACCTGTGGGCATGTCTGCAATCTGGGGTGAAGGGGGGAATTGGCACTGCAAAGGGGGAGAAGGAGCTGAAGATTGGGGTGATCCGGGATAGATGGGGGCCTGGAACAGTCGGGGGGCCCACAATCGGGCCATGGTGAGGGTTGGAGGGGCAGCACTGTGGAGGTCCTGGACTGGCCAGCAAATGGAAGGCTGACAGTTCAGGGCCACTGCGATTGTGCGGATATCCACTGATTTCAGCTTCCTGGGTGGGAGAAGGCTCCACCCCCTGAAATCCACTGATATTCATGCCGCTGGCTCTGCAGTGTATAGATTTTGGGAGATTCTAGTGTGACCCCCCCCCCCCCCCCCCCCCGAAAAAACTGGCATGAATTACTCCAGTTTTCCTGCGCATTCAAGACTTCGAATTTGGGGGGGAGAATTAGACCCATTATGTTTCTTTACCTGACCCATTGCTATCACTTTTGCTTTGCACTATCATTCTTTTTGTCATTTAATTTCTTCTACCTTTCACCCTCTCACAGATGCTTTCTTTTGTTCTTCAGTTCCACCATACCTTTCTTGTTTCTGTACTTGAAGATCTGTTCCATTGTTAACATTTTGCAATCATGATGAAAAATCATCAACTAGAGATGTCACCTGTTTTTCTTTCTCTACAGATGCTTCCTGACCTGCTAAACTTTCACTTTTTCTGTTTTGTTTTTCTTATTGTAGCATTTTGCTTTTGAACCAATACTCCAGGTTTGAGACACAGCAAGGTCTAAATGAATGTGTTTGATTCTCCTTCAGCGATGCAGAGGAATCAAATGCAAAGAGAGCAAGATCTGATGAAGATTTCAATATTGTTACGCTGGCTGAGGGAAATGTGACTGCTGTAAGTATTGGATTTCTTGACTGACTCTTTAGTTTGTGAATTTTGTGATAAGTATTTGATTACATTCACAAAGCATTGTTGCCATTCCTTAAAGCCGAACAGAGGTTTGGTCATTTTATCTCCTCTAATAGTTAGCTCTTAACAACTAGAGGTGGAATTGAACAGGATTTGGCATTGCCAATCGTGGTACTTAGATGGGGTTCTGGGACAGATGTCGCTGATGGTGGGAAGCTGATCTCAGCTGTATAGTGGAATGTAGTCTGGATGTTATCCCACTTTTGCTTGCCTGAGGTAGTGCTGCTGTAAGATTAAGAAGATGTGAAATGCTCAGCCAAGGAGTGTGCAGGTGACCAGGCCATTCAGGTACTTAGGCAGTCCCTGGTTAGTGTTTAACAAACTTGCTGGGAGTTTTTTCTGGAAGTAACAAAAGCAGGTTGATGAAGGTAATGCTGTTACATAGAACCATAGAAAATAGGCGAAGAAGTAGGCCATTCATCCTTTCTCGCTTGATCTGCCATCCACTATGATCATGGCATACAATTTAATAACCTGATCCTGTCTTCCTCCCATATCCTTTGATCCCCTTCGTCCCAACAACAATATCTAACTTCTTCTTGAAACCATTCAATGTTTTGACTTCAACTGCTTTCTATGGTAGCAAATTCCACAGACTCCTCACTCCCTGTGTGAAGAAATTTCTCCCCATCTCAGACCTAAAAGGCTTACCTCATACCCTTAGACATTGACCTCTAGTTCTGGAGAGTTCCATTATAAGGAACATCCTTCCTGCATCTACCTGTGTAGTGCTGTTAGAATTTTTATATGTTTCTATGAGATTCTCCCTCATTCTTAGCTTAAACTAGTATGGCAGTGGGTGGGAACTGAAAGGGGAAACAGAAGAGGTTGGGAAGTTGTGTTGCTGATTAGGGAGCAGATCACAGCTGTGTTGAGGGAGGACATATTGGAGGGATCTTGTAGGGAGGGATTTTGTAGTGAGGCATTGTGGGTGGAACTCAGAAATTAGAGGGTGAAATCACAATGTTGGGAATGTACTAAGACCTCCCAGCAGCCCGCAGGACACAGAGGAGCAGATGTGCAGTCAGATACTGAAAAGGAGTGGAAAAGCAGGGTAGTTGTGATGGATGACTTTATCGTCCCCCATAGCGCCAGGGAATCCCTTACAGCCAGGGGTTTGGATGGAGAGCAATTTGTTAGATGTGTCCAGGATGGTTTTTTGACACAGTATGTTGACAATCTGACCATTGGGGGGACCATACTAGACTTCATATTGGGAATGAGCCAGGTCAGGTGATTGATGTTTCAGTGGGGGACCATTTTGGGCTTAGCAACCGTAATTCAATAAGATTTCGTGTAGTCATGGATAAGGACAAGAGTGACCCTCGGATGAGGGTGCTTAATTAGGGGAACATAGAACAGTACAGCCCCTTTGGCCCTCGATGTTGTGCCGAGCTTTGTCCTAAACCAAGATCAAGCTATCCCACACCCTATCATTCTGGTGTGCTCCATGTGCCTATCCAATAACCGCTTGAAAGTTCCTAAAGTGTTTGACTCCACTATCACAGCAGGCAGTCCATTCCACTCCGCAACCACTCTCTGAGTAAAGAACCTGCCTTGGACATCCTTCCTATATCTCCCACCATGAACCTTATAGTTATGTCCCCTGGTAACAGCTGCATCCACCCGAGGAAATTGTCTCTGAGCGTCCACTCTATCTATCCCCCTCATCATCTTATAAACCTCTATTAAGTTGCCTCTCACCCTCCTCCACTCCAAAGAGAAAAGCCCCAGCTCCCTCAACCTTTCCTCATAAGACCTACCCTCCAAACCAGGCAGCATCCTGGTAAATCTCCTCTGCACTCTCTCCAATGCTTCCACGTCCTTCTTATAGTGAGATGACCAGAACTGAATACAATATTCCAAATGCGGTCTCACCAAGGTCCTGTACAGTTGCAACATAACTCCACGGCTCTTAGACTCTAACCCCCTGTTAATAAACGCTAACACACTATAGGCCCTTTTCACGGCTCTATCCACTTGAGTGGCAACCTTCAGAGATCTGTGGATCTGAACCCCAAGATCTTTCTGTTCCTCCACATTCCTCAGAACCCTGCTATTGGCCCTGTAATCCACATTCAAATTTGTTCCACCAAAATGAATCTCCTTGCACTTATCAGGGTTAAACTCCGTCTGCCATTTTTCGGCCCAGTTCTGCATCCTATCAATGTCTCTGTGCAGCCTACAACCCTCCACCTCATCCACTACTCCACCAATCTTGGTGTCATCAGCAAATTTACTGACCCACCCTTCAGTCCCATCCTCCAAGTCATTGATAAAAGTCACAAATAGCAGAGGACCCAGCACTGATCCCTGTGGTACAGCGTTTGTAACTGGTCTCCAGTCTGAAAATTTTCCATCCACCACCACCCTCTGTCTTACATGAGATAGCTAGTTACTTATCCAATCGGCCAAATTTCCTTCTATCCCACCTCCTTACTTTCTTCATGAGCCGACCATGGGGAACCTTATCAAACGCTTTACCAAAATCCATATATACGACATCAACTGGTCTGCCTTCATCTACACACTTAGTTACCTCCTTAAAGAATTCAGTCAGATTTATGAGGCAAGGTTTGGCCTTCATGAATCCATGCTGACTATCCCGAATTAAGCTGCATCTTTCCAAATGGTCATAAATTTGATCCATCAGGACCTTTTCCATTAACCTACATAGAACATAGAAGATAGAACATTACAGCACAGTACAGGCCCTTCGGCCCTCGACGTTGCACCGACCACCTAAGTAAGACTAACTGGCCTCTCATTACCAGGGTCATTCCTATTTCCTTTCTTGAACAGAGGAACAACATTCGCCACTCTCCAGTCCTCTGGCGCTATCCTGTGGACTGTGAGGATCCAAAGATCACAGCCAAAGGCTCTGCAATCTCCTCCCTGGCCTCCCAAAGAATCCTAGGATATACCCCATCTAGCCCAGGGGACTTATTGACTCTCAGGTTTTTCAAAATTGCTAATACGTCTTCACTTAGAAGATCTACCTCCTCCAGCCTATCAGCCTGTATCACGCAGTCATCCTGAAAAACATGGCCCTTCTCCTTGGTGAACACTGAAGATGAGTATTCAATCATCATTTCTCCTATCTCTTGACTCCATGCATAAGTTCCCACTGCTATTCTTGACCAGCCGGAACTTCACCCTGGTCGTTTCTTTTATTTCTCACATGAGAGTAAAAAGCCTTGGGGTTTTCCTTGATCCAACCCGCCAAGGACTTCTCATACCCCCTCCGAACTCTCCTAAGCCATTTCTTTAGCTCATTCCTTGCTACCTTGTAACCCTCAAGCAACCCACTTTTCGGCACAGCTCTGCATTCTATCATTGTCTCTTTGCTGCCTACAAGAGCCCTCCACCTCATCCACTACTCCACCAATCTTGGTGTCAGCAGTAAATTGACTAACACACCCTACAGCCCCCTCTTCCAAGTCACTGATAAAAACCAGAACCAGCAGAGGAGTCAGCACTGATTCCTGTGGTACACGGCCGGTAACTGTCCTCCAGTCTGAAAATTTTCCTTCCACCATCACCCTCTGTCTTCTGTGAGACAGCGAGTTACTAATCCATTCGGCCAAATTTACTTCTATCCCACACTCCCTTATCTTTTCCATGAACGTACCATGGGGAACCTCATCAAATGCTCACTAAGATCCATGTATACGACATCAACTGCTCTACCTTCATCTACACATTTAGTTACCTCCTCAAAGAATTCAGTCAAATTTGTAAGGCAGGACATACCCCTCACGAAACCATGCTGACTGTCCCGGATTAAACTGCGTCTTTCCAAATGGTCATAAAACCTATCTCTCAGGACCCTTTCCATTAACTTATCAACCACCAAAGTAAGACTAACTGGGCTGTATAATTATCAGGGTCATTCCTATTTCCTTTTGTGAAGAGAGGAACAACATATGCCACTCTCCAGTCCTGTGGCACAATCCCCGTGGACAGTGAGGATTCAAAGATCAAAGCTAAAGGCTCTGCAATCTCATCCCTTGCGTCCCAATGTATCCTAGCATGTATCCCATCTGGCCCAGGGGACTTATCCACCCTCAGGTTTTTCAAAATTGCTAATATATCTTCCCTCAGAACACCTACCTCCTGTATCCTATCAGCCTGTATCACCCAATGATCCCCAAAAACATGGCCTCTATCCTTAGTGAACACTGAAGAAAATTATTCATTCAACACCTCACCTATCTCTTCTGACTTCATGCATAAGTTCCCACTACTATCCTTGACTGGCCCTAACCTCACCCTGGTCATTCTTTTATTTCTCACTTAAGAGTAAAAAGCCTTGGGGTTTTCTTTGATCTGATCTTATTGAATGGCGGAACAGCTTCAAGGGGCCGAATGGTCCACTTCGGCACTTATTTTCTGTATTCATATCTTTATCTTTCTTAGTTCACCACAAATAATTTATTCTTCTCATGGAATGTTTCTCAGTGGAATGTCCTTCACTATTGCAGTAGAGAGGGATAGGGTCACATGGCAGGGCAAGGTTTATAATTGGGGGAGGGGTAATTATGATGCGATTAGGCAAGAATTAGGGAGTATAATGGGAACAGAAACTGTCAGGTTTGGGCACAAACAAAAAGTGGAGCTTTTTCAAGGAACAAATACTGCGTGTCCTTGATAGGTATGCCCCTGTCAGGCAGGGAGGAAATGGCCGAGTGAGGGAACCATGGTTCACAAAGGAGATTGAATGTCTTGTCAAGAGGAAAAAGGAAGCGTATGTAAGGATGAAAAAACAAGGTTCCGTTGGGTTGCTTGAGCGTTACAAGGTAGCTAGGAATGAGTTAAAAAAAGGGCTTAGGAGAGCTGGGGGAGTGTGAGAAGTCCTTGGCAGGTCGGATCAAGGAAAACCCCAAAGCTTTTTACTTTTATGTGAGAAATAAAAGAGTGACCAGGGTGAGGTTAGGGCCAGTCAAGGATAGTGTTGAGAACTTGTGCATAGAGTCAGAAGAGATAGGTGAGGCATTAAGTGAATACTTTACTTCAGTGTTCAAAAAGGAGAGGGACCATGTTTTTGAGGATGAAAGTGTCTTACAGGCTGATAGGATGGAGGAGGTAGATGTTCTGAGGAAAGATGGCTCTGATCTTCAGGTCATCGTTGGTCACCGGTATAGTGCCAGAAGATTGGAGGTTAGCGAATGTTGTCCCATTGTTTAAGAAGGGGAACAGAGACTTCCCCAGGAATTATAGACCGGTGAGTCTTACTTCTATTGTGGGCAAGGTTTTAGAAAAAATTATTAGGGATAGGACTTATAGTTATTTGGAGAGTAATGAATTGATTAGAGATAGTCAGCATGGTTTTGTGGAGGGTAGGTCGTGCCTTACTAACCTTATTGAGTTTTTTGAGAAAGTGACCAAAGAGGTGGATGGGGGTAAGGCAGTTGACGTATATATGGACTTTAGTAAGGCATTTGATAAGGTTCACCATGGAAGGCTTCTGCAGAAATTGCAGATGTATGGGATTGAGGGTGATCTAGGAAATTGGATTAGGAATTGGCTGGCGGATAGGAGACAGAGGGTGGTGGTTGATGGTAAGTATTCGACATGGAGTTCAGTTACGAGTGGTGTGCCTTAGGGATTTGTTTTGGGGCCACTGCTGTTTGCAATTTTTATAAATGATCTGGATGAGGGTATAGTTGGGTGGATTAGTAAATTTGCTGATGACACCAAAGTCGGAGGTGTGGTAGATAGTGAGGAAGGGTGTCTTAGTCTACAGGGAGACTTGGACAAGTTGCAGAGCTGGGCCGAGAGGTGGAGGATGGAGTTTAATGCGGAAAAGTGTGAGGTAATTCACTTTGGCAGGAATAACAGATGTGTAGAGTATAGGGCTAACGGTAGGACTCTGAATAGTGTGGATGAACAGAGGGATCTAGGTGTATGTGTACATAGTTCCCTGAAAGTTGGGAATCAAGTAGATAGGGTTGTTAGGAAGGCATACGGTGTCTTGGCGTTTATTGGTAGGGGGATTGAATTTAGGAGCCGCAGCGTCATGTTGCAACTGTACAAAACTCTGGTGCGTCCGCACTTGGAGTATTGTGTGCAGTTCTGGTCCCCACATTATAGGAAGGATGTGGAGGCTTTGGAGAGGGTGCAGAGGAGGTTTACCAGGATGTTGCCTGGTATGGAGGGGAGGTCCTATGAGGAGAGACTGAGGGATTTGAGGTTGTTTTCGTTAGAAAGAAGGCGGCTACGAGGGGACCTTATTGAAACATATATGATGATTAGAGGTTTGGATAGGGTGGACAGTGATAGCCTTTTTCCTCGGATGGAGAAAGCTAGCACGAGGGGGCATAGCTTTAAATTAAGGGGCGGTAGTTATAGGACAGATGTCAGGGGTAGGTTCTTTACCCAGAGGGTGGTGAGGGATTGGAATGCCCTGCCTGCTGCAGTTGTAAATGCGCCTAGTTTGGGGACGTTTAAGAGATCCGTGGATAGGTTTATGGATGGTAAGGGTTTGGTTTAGGTTAGAGGGTCATTGTTTTTTAACTGGTCGGCGCAACATCGTGGGCCGAAGGGCCTGTTCTGCGCTGTAGTGTTCTATGTTCTATGTGCATAGATCCCTGAAAGTTGGCACCCAGGTTGAGAAGGTTGTTACGAAGGCATGTGGTGTGTTAGCTTTTATTGGTAGAGGGATTGAATTTCGGAGCCATGAGATCATGTTGCAACTGTACAAAACTCTGGTGCAGCCGCACTTGGAGTATTGCGTACAGTTCTGGTCTCTGCATTATAAGAAAGATGTGGAAGCATTGGAAAGGGTGCAGAGGAGGTTTACCAGGATGTTGCCTGGTATGGTGGGAAGGTCTTATGAGGAAAGGCTGAGGGACTTGAGGTTATTTTCGTTAGAGAGAAGAAGGCTACGAGGTGACCTAACTGAGGCATACAAGATGATCAAAGGGTTAGATAGGGTGGACAGTGAAAGCCTTTTTCCTCGGATGGTGATGGCTAACACAAGGGGACATAGCTTTAAATTGAGGGGTGGTAATTATAGGACGGATGTCAGATATAGGTTCTTTACTCAGAGGGTAGTAAAGGCGTGGAATGCCCTGCCTGCAGCAGTTGTGGACTCGCCAACTTTAAGGGCGTTCAAATGGTCAGTGGATAGGCATATGGATAACACTGGAATAGTTTAGGTTAGAGGGTCATTAGATTCGTTCCACTGGTCGGCGCAACATCGAGGGCGGAAAGGCCTGTACTGTGCTGTAATGTTCTATGTTCTATTCTATGTTCTAAAGTTGGTGAGTCCACAACTGCTGCAGGCAGGGCATTCCACGCCCTTACTACCCTCTGCGTAAATAACGTACCTCTGACATCCGTCCTGTAATTATCACCTCTCAATTTAAAGCTATGTCCCCTCGAGTTAGCCATCACCATCCGAGGAAAAAGGCTTTCACTGTCCACCCTATCTAATCCTCTGATCATCTTGTATGCCTCATTTAGTCACCTCTTAACCTTCTCTCTAACGAAAACAACCTCAAGTCCCTCAGCCTTTTCTCATAAGACCTTCCCACCAGACCAGGCAACATCCTGGTAAACCTCCTCTGCACCTTTTCCAATGCTTCCACATCTTTCTTACAATGTGGCGACCAGAACTGTATGCAATACTCCAAGTCCGGCCGCACCAGAGTTTTGTACTGACCTGGACTGCATCAGCCTACTTTCTATTTTCTGTCCATTAACCAATTCTTAATCCATGCTAATATTTTGCTCCAATCCCATAATCCATAATCTGATGTGACAGCCTTTCTCTCCAATATTTAAAATCAGGCTGAATTAAAACATGCTGCTCTGCTCAGTCCAATATTTTTATTTTCTCATTTTTACTGTATTTTCCTTCTGTGTATATATGCCTTTAGTTTGAATTTGCCCTGTCTCCTGTTTATAGGTTGGCAGTCTCACTCCAACAAAAGACTTCCAGACTCTGGTCCATCAGAAGAACTCCAACTTCAGAGAGGGTGAGCAACATCCAATGGATGAAACTGTTTAGAACAATATTGCCATTCTTTCATTGTTGCTGGATCAGAATTTTGGAGCTATCTTCCTAACATCTGTGTGGATATACCTACACTACATGGACTGCAACAATGTGGCTCACCATCATCTTCTAAAGGGTAATTAGGGATGGGCAACATAGGCTGGTCTAGCTGGCAATGCCCCCATTCTGTGAAGAATGAAAAAACAGTCGAGATGTGGGGAGTGGACAAGTGAGGATTACTTCTGGGGGTTGGGAGATTGTCCAATATTCATACAGGCATGAGGAACCCTATTGAAGCCTTTACTAAAGTCCATGTATACAACATCCAGTGCTCTGGTTAATTTTTCTTGTCACTTCCTCAAAGAACCCATACCCTTCATAAAACTATGCTGCTTATCGATAATCAGCCTATTCTCTTTCATATGTGAGTCCATCCTGTCCCTAAGAATCTTCTCCAATAATAGGCACCAACGATATAGGTCCAACAAGCTGAATTTAGGGAGTTAGGAGTTAAACTAAAAAGTAGGACCTCAAGGGTAGTAATCTCAGGATTGCCACATGCTAGTCAGAGTAGGAATGTCAGTATAGCTAAGATGAGTTTGTGGCTTGAGGGATCGTGCAAGATGGAGGAATTCAAATCCCTGAGACATTGTAGGAGACTTTGGGGTGGTCTTATGGAGGTCTATAAAATAGTGAGGGGCATAAATCAGTTAGGTAGTCAACATCTTTTCCCAAAGTTCGGGGAGTCTAAAATTAGAGGGCTTGGAGTTTAAGGTGAGAGGGGAGAAATACAAAAGGGTCCAGGGGGACAGTTTTTTCATATATATTGTGGTGAGTGTCTGGAGCAAGCTGCCAGAGAACAAAGAACATTACAGCACAGAAACAGACTGCACTGCACTGCAAGCCTGCACTGACCATGCTGCCCGACTTAACTAAAAGCCCCTACTCTTCCAGGGACCATATCCCTCTATTACTATCCTATTCATGTATTTGTTAAGACGCCCCTTAAAAGTCACTATCGTATCTGCTTCCACTACCTCCTCCGGCAGCGAGTTCCAGGCACCCACCATCATCTGTGTAAAACATCTGCCTCATGCATCTCCTTTAAACCTTGCCCCTCGTGTCTTAAACCTGTGCCGTTCTGTAATTGACTCTTCCACCTTGGGACAAAGCTTCTGACTATCCACTCTGTCCATGCCTCTCGTAATCTTGCGGACTTCAATCAGGTCATCCCTCAACCTCCGGTGTTCCAGTGAGAACAAACCAAGTTTCTCCAACCTCCCCTCAGCTTATGCCCTCCATACCAGGCAACACCCTGGTAATTTTTTTCTGTACCTTCTCCAAAGCCTCCATATCCTTCTAGTAATGGGGCAATCAAAATTGAACACTATATTCCAAGTGCGGCCTAACTAAGATTCTATAAAGCTGCAACATGACTTGCTAATTTTTAAACTCAGAGCCAATGAAGGCAAGCATGCCGTATGCCTTCTTGACTATCGTTTCCATCTGCGTTGCCACTTTCAATGATCTGTGTACTAGTACACCCAGATCCCTTTGCCTGTCAATACTGTTAAGGGTTCTCTCATTTACTGTACATTTCCTATCTGTATTAGACCTTCCAAAATGCATTACTTCACATTTGTGCAGAGGTAGTAGTAGAGGCTGGTACAATTTTGTTTTTTAAAAAGCTTTTAGATAGTTACGTGAGTGAGATGGGTATAGAAGGATGTAGGCCAAACATGGACAACTGGCACTACCTTAGTGGTTAAAAAAAAAGGTGGAATGGACCAAAGCGCCTTTCTCCATGCTGTCAATCTCTATGACTCTATGGGAACCGGTTCTGGGGGAAGTGGGACCAGTACAAATCAGATGGTCTGCACCTGGACAGAACCGAAGCCAATGTCCTGGAGGCATGTTTGCTCGTGCTGTTGGGGAGGATTGAAACTTATGTGGCAGGGGGCGGGAGGGGGGAACCGATGCAGGAAGTAAGGTTTGATTTGATTTATTATTGTCACATGTGAAACGTATTGTTTCTTACTCGCCATACAGACAAAGCATACCATTCATAGAGAAGGAAAGGAGAGAATGCAGAATGTAGTGTTACATTCAGAGCTAGGGCGTAGAAAAAAATCAACTTAATGTAAAATAGGTCCATTCAAAAGTCTGATGGCAGCAGGGAAGAAGCAGTTCTTCAGTCGGTTGATACATGATCTCAGACTTTTCTATCTTTTTCCCGACAGAATGGAAGAGTGAATGTCTGAGGTGCATTGGGTCCTTGATTATGCTGGCTGCTTTGCCGAGGCAGTGAGAAGTGTAGACAGAGCCAATGGATGGGAGATTGGTTTGTGTGATGGATTGGGCTACATTCACGACCCTTTGTAGTTCATTGCAGTCTTGGGCAGAACAGGACCCATACCAAGTTGTGATACAACCAGAAAGAATGCTTTCTATGGTGCATCTGTAAAAGTTGGTGTGATTTGCAGTGGACAAGCCAAGTTTCCTTAGTGTTGCGAGAAAATAGAGACGTTAGTGGGTTTTCTTAACTATAGCGTTCACATTGAGGGACCAGGATAGGTTGTTGTTGATCTGGACACCAAGAAACTTGTTGCTTTTGATCATTTCTACTTCATCCCCGTTTATATAAACAGGGCATGCCGTCCACTATGCTTCATGAAGTCGATGACTATCTCCTTTATTTCGTTGTCATTGAGGGAGAAATTATTGTCACCGCACCAGTTCATCCGATTCTCTATCTCATTCCTGTATTCTGTCTCATCATTGTTTGAGGTCTGACCCACTATGGTGGTGTCATCGGCAAACTTGAAAATTGAATTGGAGGGGAATTTGGCCACACAATCATAGGTGTATAAGGAGTATAGTAAGGGCCCTTGTGTGGCATCGTATTGAGGATGATCGTGGAAGAGTGTTCGTAGAATCATAGAAACCCTATAGTGCAGAAAGAGGGCATTTGGCCCATCAAGTCTGCATCGACCACAATCCCATCCAGGCCCAACCCCCACATCCCTACATATTTACCTGCTCATCTCTCTAACCCATGCATCTCAGAACACTAAAGGGCAATTGTAGCGTGGCCAACCAACCTAACCTGCACATCTTTGGACTATGGGAGAAAACCGGAGCACCCAGAGAAAACCCACGCAGACACAGGGAGAACGTGCAAACTTTGCACAGAGCATTGTTGCCTATCCTTACTGATTGTGATCTGTGGGTTTGGAAGTTCAGAAACCAGTCACAAAGGGAGGAGTCAAGCCCCAGGCCACAGAGTTTGGAGATGAGTTTCGTAGGAATAATGTTGCTGAAGATTGAGATGTAGTCAATAAATAGGAATCAACTTGGAGTAAATAGGTGAGGACAGAAACAAAAAGACAGTAAGGGGAAAAGTGGAAGGCAGAGAAACTAAAGACAAAAATCAAAAAGGGCCACAGTACGGAGTATAGAGACTTTGGAGAACTCAATGAATGGGTCCAGTAAGACTAAGAGAAATAAAACACAAGGAAAGTGTACAAAACATAACAGGACAGATGGTCTGAGGTGTGTTTGCTTTAACACAAGGAGTATGGCGGGTAAGGTTGATGAACTTAAAGCTTGGATTACTACATGGAACTATGATGTTATGGCGATTAGAGACTTGGATGAAAGTAGGCTGCATTTGGAGTATTGTGTGCAATTCTGGTCGCCACACCAAAAGGATTTTGATGCATTGGAAAGGGTGCAGAAGAGATTTACCAGGATGTTGTCTGGTTTGGGGGATATGGACTATGAAGAAAGGTTAGAAACCAAGAAGCAAGAAGCAGGAGGAGGCCATTCAGTCCTTCATGCCTGCTCCGGCATTCATCTTGATCATGGCTGATCATTGAATTCAATATCCTGATCCCCCTTTTCTCCCATAACTCTTGATCCCTTTAGCCCCAAGAGCTACATCTAATTTCTTCTTGAAATCAGACAATGTTTTGGCTTCAACTACGTTCTGTGGTAGTGAATTCCACATGTTCACCACCCTCTGAGTGAAGACATTTCTCCTCACCTCAGTTCTAAAAGGTTTATCCCTTATCCTCAAATTATATCCCTGATGAATTCCCCCACCATTGGGAACATTCTTTTCAAATCTACCCTGCCTAACCTTGTTAGAATTTTATAATTTTCTATGAGATCCCCTCCCACTCTTTTAAATTTCAGTAAATATAATCCTACTGACTTTATCTCTCTTCATATGATAGACCTGCAATCCCAGGAATCAGCCAGGTAAACCTTCGCTGTACTCCCACTATAGCAAGGTAAGGGATTTTAGCTCAGTCGGGCAGTATGATCGGTACATGCTTGGTGGGCTGAAGGGCCTATTCCTGTGCTGTAATTTTCTTTGTTCGTTGTTCTTTGACATCCTTCCTCAGATAAGGAACCAAAACTGCACTCAATACTCCACGTGTGGCCTCATCAACGCCCTGTACAATTGAAGCTGTCTTTGCTGCCTGCTGTGCCTGCGTGCTTGCTTTCAGCAACTGATGCATGAGGACTGCAAGGTTTCGTCGAGTTTACATTCATTCAAGCAAAAATCTGTCTTCCTATTATTGCTTCCAAAGTGGATAACCTCACATTTACCCACATTATACTGCATCTGCCATGCAGATGCCCACTCAGCCTGTCCAAATCACACTGAAACATCTCTGCATCCTGCCCACAGACCACCCTCCCACCCAACTTTGTATCATTTACCAATTTGGAGATAATACATTCAGTTCTCTCTTCCAAATCATTAATATATAATGTGAACCGTTGGGGTCCCAGCACAGATCCCTGCAGAATGCCACTAGTCACTGACGGCCAATCAGAAAAAGACCTATGTAGAACATAGAAAAACTGCAGCACAGACAGGCCCTTTGGCCCACAAGTTGCGCCAAACATATCCCTACCTACCAGGCTTATCCATAACCCTCTATCTTACTAAGAAGTCCCATGTACTTATCCAAAAGTCTCTTAAAAGACCCTATCAAATCCGCCTCTACCACGACCGCCGGCAGCCGATTCCATGCACCCAACACCCTCTGAGTGAAAAACTTACCACTGACATCTCTTCTGTACCTACTCCCCAGCACCCTGAGTCCTCTTGTGGCAGCCATTTCACCCCTGGAAAAAAGCCTCTGAGAATCCACTCAATCAATACCTCTCAACATCTTATACGCCTCTCTCAGGTCACCTCTCATCCTTTGTCTCTCTAAGGAGAAAAGACCAAGCTCTCTCAACCTATCCTCATAAAGCATGCCACCTAATCCAGGCAACATCCTTGTAAATCTCCTCTGCACCCTTTCTATGGCTTGCACATCCTTCCTGTAATGAGGCGACCAGAACTGAGCACAGTAGTCCAAGTAGGGTCTTATACAGCTGCAGCATTATCTCCCAACTCCTAAACTCAATTCCTCGATTGATGAAGGACAGGACACCATACACCTTCTTAACCACATCCTCTATCTGCGAAGCCGATTTGAGCGTTCTATGAACTCGGACCCCAAGATCCGTCTGATCTTCCACACTGCTAAGAGTCTTATCCTTAATATCATACTCCGTCATCCCATTTAACCTGCCAAAATGAACCACCACACACTTATCTGGGTTGAAGTCCATCTTCCACTTCTCCGCCCAGTCTTGCATCCTATCTAAGTCTCTTTGCAACTTCTGACGTCCCTCCAAACTATCTACAACACCTCCAACCTTTGTGTCATTGGCAAACTTACCAACCCGTCCCTCCACTTCCTCATCCAGGTCATTTATAAAAATCAAAAAGAGCAAGAGTCCCCGAACAGAATCCTGGGGCACTCTACTGGTGACCGACTCCATGCAGAAAAAGACCCATCTAAACCATTCTTTGCTTTCTGTGGACAAGCTGGTTCTGGATCCACAAAGCAACATCCCTTTGGATCCCGTGCGCCCTCACTTTCTCAATAAGTCTTGCATAGGGGACCTTATCAAATGCCTTGCTGAAGTCCATATAAACCACATCCACTGCTCTTCCTTCATTAATGTGTTTAGTCACATCTTCAAAAAGCTCAACCAGGCTCGTAAGGCACGATCTGCCTTTGACAAAGCCATGCTGACTATTTTTGATCATACTATACCTCTCCAAATATTCATAAATCCTGTCTCTCAGGATCTTCTCCATCAACTTCCCAACCACTGGGGTTAGACTCACCTGTCGATAATTTCCTGGGCTATCTCTTCTCCCTTCCTTGAATAGAGGAACCACATCTGCAATCCTCCGGAACCTCTCCTGTATTCATTGATGACGCAAAGATCATCGCCAGAGGCTCTGCAATCATTTCCCATGCCTCCCACAGTAACCTGGGGTACATCCCATCCGGTCCCGGCAACTTATCCAACTTGGTGCTTTTCAAAAGTTCCAACACATCCTCTTCCTAGAAGCCATATACTCCTCTAGATCCCTAACATTACCTAGCTCCCTGCACCTTTTGTACGCTTTTCTTTTCTTTTTGACTAAATTCATTACAACTTTCAAGCACCACGGTTCCTATAACCTACCGAAACTTCCCTGTCTCATCGGAACGTTGTCGTGCAGATCTCCAGACAAACATGCCTTGAAAATCTGCCTCGTTACTTCTGTACATTTCCCCGAGAAAACCTCCTTCCAATTTATGCCCCTAACTTCTTGCCTGATGGCTTCATAATTCCCCTTACTCCAAATAAACATTTTCCTAGCTTGTCTGATCCTAACTCTCTCCAATGCTAGTGTAAAGGAGATAGAGTTATGATCACTATCCCCAAAATGCTCTCCCACCGAGAGATCTTTCACCTGTCCAGGTTCATTACCCAATACCAAATCAAGTACAGCGTCTCCTCTTTTAGGCTTATCCGCATACTGTGTCAGGAAACCCTCTTGAACACACCTAACAAACTCCTCCCCATCTAAACCTCTTACCCAAGGGAGATTCCAATTGATATTTGGGAAATTAAAGTCTCTCATCACGACAACTCTGTTATTATTACATCTCTCCAGGATCTATTTCTCTATCTGTTCCTCAACATCCCTGTTACTATTGGGCGACCTATAGAAAACACCCAGTAAAGTTATTGACCCCTTCCTATTCCGAACCTCCACCGACAGCGAGTCCATAGACAATCCCTCCAAAGCGTCCAATTTTTCTACAGGCATGACACTATCTCTGATGAACATTGCCACTCCCCCACCTCTTTTGCCTCCCTCCCTGTCCGTCCTGAAACATCTGAAATGCGGCACTTGAGGTATCCAGTCCTGTCCCTGAGTCATCCAACTTTCTGTAATGGCCACCACATCACATTTCTGAGTAGCGATCCACGCTCTAAGCTCATCCACTTTGTTAACAACACTCCTAGCATTAAAATAGACACATCTCAAACCTTCGGCCTGAGCACTCCCCTTCTCCATCACCCCCCCATCCTCCCTGTCACACTGTCGACAATCTCTCTTGATTTGTGAGCTAACCTCCTCGCTCCCAGTCACTTCATTTTGATTGTCTCCCTCCATTTGTGCCAACTCTTTGCGTCCTATCTGCTAACCAGCTTTCTATCTATCTCAAGACATTATCTGCATTCCCTTGTGCTTTAACTTAACATGGTAGATGTGCATGGGGTGCCAGGGAGGGGTAGTATCTCTGGTAGGGGAACATGTCGCGTCCTTTCAGGGCAGTTTGTCCACCCTTTGTCCCCACCTGGCACTCAGCTCTCACTTGTGGCTCCCTGTAGCTGTTTGCTTGCGACAGCAGCCACAACCCGGGCAACAGCTTTGACAAGCCAGCTAAACCAGGTGAGGGTAGCTGACAGGTCTCAACCCTCGGTGAGATAGGGAGATGTCTATCCCAGCATGTGAAGACAGAGTCTGGCAGATTGAGCAGACGAGACCAATGGAAGGTCCAACGGTCAAGAGGCGGTCTCTGCAAGCGTCGTGGAACGCAAAGAGCAGGACAAAACACAGAAGACGTTCTGGTCATCCACTGCGCCTAGTCCCATCTCCAGCCATCTTGACTCTTGTCTTGCCACTGGATCTAGATGGGAATTGGGAAGAGAGAGTGAGGCTGATGCGGCGCAACTCTCCCTCACTTTAATCTAAATCAGGCGCTAGTCTCGACACCATCATCATCATCATCATGTGTCCTGTCCAACCCTTGAAGTCCTGTGGTGATGGGCGAGCAACGAAGCAGCAGGTTTGGATATGCTGGGAGCTGTAGTCACAGACCTGCACACAGGCAGCTCAGGTCTAATGGTTGTTTCCGCTGACCGAAGCAGCAGTGAAACTCAGCATCTACCTGGGCGACTTAGCAGTCCTTTTCAAGAACGCACTGCTCACCTCCATAGAATGAGGAAGGGGCTAGAAAAGGTGCCCTAAACATTGCCTGCTTCACTACACCCTGGCCAGTTTACCACGGCTGGCGGTGATCCCATCTTGCGGTCGAACAAACAAAATAAAACACAAGGCGACACCACTCACCATTGACACTTGGAATGTGTGCATGCTTTTGGACAACCGTACAGCAGACAGACCAGAGAGAAGGAGAGCCTTAGTTGCCAGAGAGCTTGCAAGATATAACATTGACATTGCAGCCCTGAGCAAAACTCGTCTTTCCAACATAGGTCAGTTGACTGAAACTGAAGGTGGATACACTTTTTTCTGGAGCGGTTGCAGCAGCGATGAGCGTCGTGATGCTGGAGTTGGATTCGCTGTCAGGAGTCATCTTGATTGGAAACTTGATAGTCTACCCAAGGGTGTGAACGACCGGCTTGTAGAATTGAATAGAACAGAATAGTATAGAGTAGAACATTACAGCACAGTACAGGCCCTTCAGCCCTCAATGTTGTGCTGAGCTATGTCCAACCCAATAAAAAGTCTGACAACACCAGGTTTAAGTCCAACCGATTTATTTGATAGTAAACTCACTAGCTTTCAGGTTTGTTCCTTCGTCAGGTGAATGGAGAGTTCTGGCCTCAGACAGAGCATATAAAGCACAGACAGTTTACAGATTACTGATTAAAATGCGAATCTTTACACCTAACCTTCACGACACACGACAGCGCAGAGTCGCTGAGCAGAGACTGATTGCCAAGTTCCACACACATGAGGATGGTCTCAACAGGGATCTTGGGTTCATGTCGCACTATCTGTAACCCCCGTGACTGGCCTGGGTTTGCAAAACATCACTTACTGTACTGTCTGGAGACAATACACATCTCTTTAACCTGTGATCAGTGCTCCTTCCACTCACATTGTCGGCCACTTGAGGACTTGAACAGCAGGTTAGGTGTAAAGATTCACATTTTAATCAGTAATCTGTAAACTGTCTGTTTTATATGCTCTGTCTGAGGCCAGAACTCTCCATTCACCTGATGAAGAGACAAACCTGAAACCTAGTGAGTTTACTATCAAATAAATCCGTTGGACTCAAACCTGGTGTTACATAAGAACATAAGAAATAGGAGCAGGAGTAGGCCATCTAGCCCTTCAAGCCTGCCCCGCCATTCAATAAGATCATGGCTGATCTGTCGTGGCTCAGTTCCACATTCCCGCCCTCTCCCCATAACCTTTAATCCCCTCTCTTATCAAGAACCCATCAACCCGCTTCTTAAAAATATTTAGCGAGGCAGCCTCCACCACTTCAACGGGCAGAGAATTCCAGAGATTCACCACCCTTTGAGTGAAGAAGTTCCTCCTCAACTCCGTTCTAAACCGCCTCCCCTTTATCTTGAGGCTGTGCCCCCTAGTCCTATTGTCTTTTTTGAGCGGGAAGAGTCTCTCCACCTCTATCCTATCCATCCCATTCATCATCTTATACGTCTCAATGAGATCTCCCCTCATTCTTCTAAACTCTAACGAGTACAAGCCTGTTGTCAGACTTTTTACTGTGTTTACCCCAGTCCAACGCCGGCATATTCGCACTATGTCCAACCCACAGGGGTGGCACGGTAGCACAGTGGTTAGCATTGCTGCTTCACAGCACCAGGGACCTGGATTCGATTCCCGGCTTGGGTCACTGTCTGTGTGGAGTTTGCACATTCTCCTCGTGTCTGTGTGGGTTTCCTCCGGGTGCTCCAGTTTCCTCCCACAGTCCAAAGATGTGCGGGTTAGGTTGATTGGCCATGCTAAAAAAATTGTCCCTTAGTGTCCTGGGATGCGTAGGTTAGCGGGATTAGTGGGTAAAATATGTAGGAATACGGGGATAGGGCCTGGGTGAGATTGTGGTTGGTGCAGACTCGATGGGCCAAACGGCCTCTTTCTGCGCTGTAGGGTTCTTTGGTTCTAATCCCAAGATCAAGCGATCCCCTCCCTATAATTCTGGAGTGCTCCATGTGCCTATCCAATAACCGCTTGAAAGTTCCTAAACTGTCCGACTCCACTATCACAGCAGGCAGTCTATTCCACACGCCTCCTCTGCTCCAAAGAGAAAAGCCCCAGCTCCCTCAACCTTTCCTCATAAGACCTACCCTCCAAACCAGGCAGTATCCTGGTAAACCTCCTCTGCACTTTCTCCAAAGCTTCCACATCCTTCTTGTAGTGAAGTGACCAGAACTGAACACAATATTCCAAATGTGGTCTCACCAACGTCCGGTTGCAGCATAACCCCATGGCTCTTAAACTCAAACCCCTTGTTAATAAATGCTAACACACTACAAGCCTTCTTCACGACTCTATCTGCTTGAGTGGCAACCTTCAGAGATCTGTGGATATGAACCTCAAGATCTCTCTGTTCCTCCACATTCCTCACAACCCTGCCATTGACCCTATAATCTGCATTCAAGTTTGTCCTACGAAAATGAATCACTTCACACTTATCAGGATGAAACTCCATCTGCCACTTTTTAGCCCAGCTCTGCATCCTATCATTGTCTCTTGGCAGCCTGCAAGAGCCCTCCACCTCATTCACTATTCCATCAATCTTGGTGTCAGCAGCAAATTTACTAATCCACCCTTCAGCCCCTCTTCCAAATCATTGATAAAAATCACAAATAGCAGAGGACCCAGCACTGACCCCTGTGGTACACCTCTGGTAACTGGCCTTCAGTCCAAAAATTTTCCTTCCATCACCGTCCTCTGTCTTTGATGAGACAGCTAGTTACTTATCCAATGGGCCAAATTTCCTTCTATCCCACACATCCTTATCTTCTTCATGAGCCTACCATGGGGAACCTTATCAAACGCCTTACTAAAATCCATGTATACAACATAAGAACATAAGAAATAGGAGCAGGAGTAGGCCATCTAGCCCTTCGAGCCTGCCCCGCCATTCAATAAGATCATGGCTGATCTGAAGTGGCTCAGTTCCACTTTCCCGCTTTCTCCCCATAACCCTTAATTCCCTTGCCTACCAAAAACCTATCTACCCGTGTCTTAAATATATTTAGCGAGGTAGCCTCCACCTCTTCAACGGGCAGAGAATTCCAGAGATTCACCACCCTTTGAGTAAAGTTCACCACCCTTTGAGTAAAGAAGTTCCTCCTCAACTCTGTTCTAAACTGCTCCCCCCTTATCTTGAGGCTGTGCCCTCTAGTCCTGCTATCCGTTCTGAGCGGGAAAAATCTCTCTACCTCTACCCTATCCATCCCCTTCATTATCTTATACGTCTCTATAAGATCCCCCCTCATCCTTCTGAACTCCAACGAGTACAGACCCAGTCTATTCAGCCTCTCTTCATAGTCCAACCCCCTCATCTCCGACATCAACATCAACTGCTCCACCTTCGTCCACACACTTAGTTATCTCCTCAAAGAATTCAATCAAATTTGTGAGGCAGGACTTACCCCTCACGAAACCGTGCTGACTGTCCCAGATTAAACTGCATCTCTCCAAATGATCATAAATCCTATCCCTTTCCATTAACTTACCAACCACCAAAGTAAGACTAACTGACCTATAATTACCAGGGTCATTCCTATTTCCTTTCTTGAAGAGAGGAACAACATTTGCCGCTCTCCAGTCCTCTGGCACAATCCCTGTGGACAATGAGGACCCAAAGATCAAAGCTAAAAGCTCCACAATCTCATCCCTTGCCTCCCAAAGTATCCTAGGATGTATCCCATCTAGTCCAGGGGACTTATTCACCCTCAGGTTTTTCAAAATTGCTAATACATCTTTCCTCAGAACATCAACCTCCTCCACCCTATCAACCTGTATCACGCACTCATCCTCAAAAACATGGCCCCTATCTTTAGTGAACACAGAAGAAAATTATTTGTTCAACGCCTCACCTATCTCTTCTGACTCCATGCACAAGTTCCTACTACTATCCTTGACTGGTGCTAAGCTCACCCTGGTCATTCTTTTACTTCTCACATAAGAGTAAAAAGCCTTGGGGTTTTCTTTTATCCGACCTGCCGAGGACTTCTCATGCCCCCTCCTAGCTGTCCTAAGCCCTTTCTTTAACTCATTCCTAGCTACCTTGTAACACTCAAGCGACCCAACTGAACCTTGCTTTTTCATCCTTACTTACGCTTCCTTTTCCCTCTTGACAAGACACTCAACCTCCTTTGTGAACCATGGTTCCCTCGCTCGGCCATTTCCTCCCTGCCTGCTAAGGACACACCTATCAAGGACGCGCAGTATTTGTTCCTTGAACAAGCTCCACTTTTCATTTGTGCCCATACCTGACAGGTTCTGTTCCCATCTTATGCTCCCTAATTCTTGCCTAATCGCATCATAATTACCCCTCCCCCAATTATAAACCCTGCTCTGTCATGTGACCCTATCCCTCTCCATTGCAATAATGAAGGACACCAAATTGTGGTCACTATCTCCAAAGTCCTCATCGATGACGATGGACGAACAACAAACTTTACATGGTAGTCTGTTATGTGAGGTTGAACAAACTTGGATTGTTTTCATTGGAGCATCGGGGGATGACGGGGAACCTGATAGAGGTTTAGGAGATTATGACAGACTTGAATAGAGTGGATTGTCAGAGTCTTTTTCCCAAGATCGAAGGGTCAATTATTCGGGATAGGTTGCGAGCGAGAGAGGGAGAGTTTAAAAAAGATATAAAGGGCAAGTTTTTCTCACAGAGGGTGATGAATGTCTGCAACATGCTGCTGAAAGAAGTGGTGAAAGCAGATTCTATACCAGTGTTCAAAAGGCATCTGGATAGATACGTGAATAGGCAGGGAATAGAGGGATATGGACCACAAAGAAAATATTAGAGATGCATCTGTGTCTGCACTGATGTGGTGGGCCAAAGGGCCTGTTCTTGTGCTGTATTGTTCTTTATTAGCTCTAATTTTATGGCCCATTTTTTGCACTGCATCATCCATTTCAGATGGCTGAAGGTGCACACATCTTAAAGGGACTGTTGCTTATGAGCGATGTGTTTATCGCCATAAAGCACCTTCCTGATTACTGCATTGCATCATCTTACAGCAACATTGGAATGGACCAATAAAATATAATTCAGGTGTGGATGGACCAGGGAGGAATAATTCTGGGATTTGTGGGCCAGTGAGGATTAATTTGAGATTGTTTTGGCAGATAAGGCAAAGGAAAATCTAAAGAGCTTCTACAAATACATAAAGGCCAAAAGAGTAACTAGGGAAAGAGTAGGGCCTTTTAAGGATCAACAAGGTCATCTATGTGCTGATCCACAAGAGATGGGTAAGATCCTAAATGAATATTTCTCATCAGTATTTACTGTTGAGAAAAGCATCTGTGTTAAGGAACTTGGGGAAATAAATAATGATGTCTTAAGGAGTGTTCGTATTACAAAGAAGGAGGTGCTGCCAGTCTTAAAGCACATCAAGGTAGACATATCCCTGGGATCTGATGAAATATACCCCATGACATCGTGGGAGACTAAGGAGGAAATTGCAGGTCCCCTAGCAGAAATATTTGAATCATTGATCTCAATGTCGTCTGCAAACTTACTAACCAAGCCTCCTATATTCTTATCCAAATCATTAATATAAATGACAAATAACAGTGGACCCAGCAATGATCCCCTGAGGCACAGTACTGGTCACAGGCCTCCAGTTTGAAAACTGTTAGCAGGATTTTCCAACAAGGTGGCAATTATAATCATGAAATCAATGTCACAGTGTAAAAGTAAAACTTTACTAAAAACCGATGATCAATGAGAGAGATTGTATCAATGGTCTCAGGTACAGAATATCTGGATTGCTCAAATAAGTTCTAATGTTATTAGTAAAAAACAAGACAGTTATACACTTTCTTAACCTGATTCTCCACCTTACATTAGTTTTAAAGTAATTTCATTTAATATCCATACATCAATATAAATCTTTATCAGATACTTCGGCAGTTGCTTGTACTTCCTAGCATAATGGTTTCTCATTTGTCCATTACCAACTGGATGTTACACCCATCTTGGCTAAAGCTACTTCCCTGTTGCCTGGATATGGTAAACACCACTGTAAAGGTCAAAGTGGAGGTTCCCACCTGCTCACCGCCAAGTCTAAGTAGACATTTGTCTCTGCATTCAGGGTCATACCTAATCTGTATCTGGGCTGCGAACCAACTATTCATAAAGTTATAAGAACATAAGAAATAGGAGCAGGAGTAGGCCATCTAGCCCTTCGAGCCTGCCCCGCCATTCAATAAGATCATGGCTGATCTGTCGCTGCTCAGTTCCACTTTCCCGCCCCCTCCCCATAACCCTTAATCCCCTCTCTTATCAAAAACCCATCAATCCACGTCTTAAAAATATTTAGCGAGGCAGCCTCCACCACTTCAACGGGCAGAGAATTCCAGAGATTCACCACCCTTTGAGTGAAGAAGTTCCTCCTCAACTCCGTTCTAAACCGCCCCCCTTTTATCTTGAGGCTGTGCCCCCTAGTCCTACTGTCTTTTTTGAGCGGGAAGAGTCTTTCCACCTCTATCCTATCCATCCCATTCATCATCTTATACGTCTCAATGAGATCTCCCCTCATTCTTCTAAACTCTAACGAGTACAAGCCTAGTTTATTCAGCCTCTCCTCATAGCTCAACCCCCTCAACTCCGGTATCAGCCTAGTAAACCTCCTCTGCACTCCCTCCAAGGCCAAAATATCTTTGCGCAGGTGCGGCGCCCAAAACTGCACACAGTACTCCAGCTGCGGCCTCACCAATGCCCTATACAGCTGCAGCAAGACCTCCCTACTTTTATGTTCAATCCCCTTGGTTATGAAGGCCAGCATCCCATTAGCCTTCCTGACCACCTGCTGCACCTGCAAGCTGGGTTTTTGCGACTCATGCATAAGGACCCCGAGGTCCCTCTGCACCGTCGCCTGCTGCAGTTTTTCGCCCCGTAAGTAATAGTCCTTCCTACCATTCTTCCTACCAAAGTGGACCACCTCACACTTGCCAACATTAAATTCCATTTGCCATTTCCTGGCCCATTCGCCCAGCCTATCTAGATCCTTCTGCAGACTCTCCACACCCTCCGCACAATTTGCCATTCCACCAATCTTGGTGTCATCAGCAAATTTCGACACTCTACACTCGGTTCCCTCCTCCAGATCATCTATATAAATGGTAAAAAGCTGAGGCCCCAGCACCAACCCCTGGGGCACTCCACTAGTCACCATCCGCCAATCCGAATAGCACCCGTTGACCCCCACTCTCTGCCTCCTATTTGACAACCAATCCTCTATCCACGCTAACACCCTACCCCCAACTCCATGCCCCTTGACCTTCTGCAATAACCTCTTGTGAGGTACTTTGTCAAACGCCTTCTGAAAATCTAGAAAGACCACATCCACCGGCTCTCCTCTATCCACCGCCCTAGACACATCCTCATAGAA
The DNA here is from genome assembly GCF_965287045.1 of Carcharhinus amblyrhynchos. Classification (NCBI taxonomy): domain Eukaryota; kingdom Metazoa; phylum Chordata; class Chondrichthyes; order Carcharhiniformes; family Carcharhinidae; genus Carcharhinus; species Carcharhinus amblyrhynchos. The sequence goes on along the minus strand of NC_137334.1, from coordinate 97,277,038 downwards.
CTCCAGTAAATTTGTCAGACACGACTTCCCTTTAATGAAACCGTGCTGCGTCTGCTCTATCAAGCAATTCTCTTCAAGATGCCTCGCAATTTCCTCCTTAATGACAGATTCTAACATTTTACCTACCACAGACGTTAAACTAACCGGCCTATAATTCCCCGCCTTTTGCCTGGCACCCTTCTTAAACAACGGCGTAACATTAGCCGTTTTCCAATCATCCGGCACTTCCCCGGAATCCAGCGACGTCTGGAAAATAACCACCAAGGCATCCACTATCACCTCCGCCATTTCTTTCAGAACCCTCGGATGCATTCCATCCGGTCCTGGGGACTTGTCCACAATCAGCCCCTCCAGTCTGTCGAGCACCGCCTCTCTAGTAACAGTAATGTCATTAAGACCCTCCAGTCCTACCACCTTTCCATCGCTAACAAATTTACTGGAGTTCTATGAGGATGTGTCTAGGGCAGTGGATAGAGGAGAGCCGGTGGATGTGGTCTTTCTGGATTTTCAGAAGGCGTTTGACAAGGTACCTCACAAGAGGTTATTGCAGAAGGTCAGGGGACATGGAGTTGGGGGTAGGGTGTTAGCGTGGATAGAGGATTGGTTGTCAAATAGGAGGCAGAGAGTGGGGGTCAATGGGTGCTATTCGGATTGGCGGTTGGTGACTAGTGGGGTGCCCCAGGGGTTGGTGCTGGGGCCTCAGCTATTTACCATTTATATAGATGATCTGGAGGAGGGAACCGAGTGCAGGGTGTCGAAATTTGCTGATGACACCAAGATTGGGGGAAAGGCAAATTGTGCGGAGGGTGTGGAGAGTCTGCAGAAGGATCTAGATAGGCTGGGCGAATGGGCCAGGAAATGGCAAATGGAATTTAATGTTGGCAAGTGTGAGGTGGTCCACTTTGGTAGGAAGAATGGTAGGAAGGACTATTACTTACGTGGCGAAAAACTGCAGCAGGCGACGGTGCAGAGGGACCTCGGGGTCCTTATGCATGAGTCGCAAAAACCCAGCTTGCAGGTGCAGCAGGTGGTCAGGAAGGCGAATGGGATGCTGGCCTTCATAGCGAGGGGGATTGAATATAAAAGTAGGGAGGTCTTGCTGCAGCTGTATAGGGCATTGGTGAGGCCGCAGCTGGAGTACTGTGTGCAGTTTTGGGCGCCGCACCTGCGCAAGGATATTTTGGCCCTGGAGGGAGTGCAGAGGAGGTTTACTAGGCTGATACCGGAGTTGAGGGGATTGAGCTATGAGGAGAGGCTGAATAAACTAGGCTTGTACTCGTTAGAGTTTAGAAGAATGAGGGGAGATCTCATTGAGACGTATAAGATGATGAATGGGATGGATAGGATAGAGGTGGAGAGACTCTTCCCACTCAAAAAAGACAGTAGGACTAGGGGGCACAGCCTCAAGATAAAGGGGGGGCGGTTTAGAACGGAGTTGAGGAAGAACTTCTTCACTCAAAGGGTGGTGAATCTCTGGAATTCTCTGCCCGTTGAAGTGGTGGAGGCTGCCTCGCTAAATATTTTTAAGAAGCGGGTTGATGGGTTCTTGATAAGAGAGGGGATTAAGGGTTATGGGGAGAGGGCGGGAAAGTGGAACTGAGCCACAACAGATCAGCCATGATCTTATTGAATGGCGGGGCAGGCTCGAAGGGCTAGATGGCCTACTCCTGCTCCTATTTCTTATGTTCTTATGTTCTAACACCTGGCAAATTATTCACGTCCTCCTCCGTGAAGGCAGAAACAAAAAAGTTATTCAATACCTTAGCCATATCCCCATCCCCTACCACTAGGTCCCCTTTCTCATCCTCTAAAGGACCAACATTCACCCTAGCCAGCCTCTTCCTTTTTATATATTTATAAAAACTCTTGCTTAATGATTTCCCAGATATGAGTCTTATTGACTGAAAGTTTAATCACATTTAAAATATCAACACATATTTCTTAAATCATAGTTACTTGTTTTAATCCCCTTACTGCATTCATTATGGGTAAGTTATCATTTTTCTTCCTACTGTTAGTTCTGTCAGTGTCTGTATTCTGTCTAAAATAAGAGAGGGTGATGAGATAGAGGTTGTGGTACATGTTGGTACCAACAAAATGGGCAAAGTGAAGAATGAGGTCTTGCATCAAGAATTCATGGAGTTAAGCAGTAGGTTAATAAGCAGAACCTCTTTGGAATACTGATAGACAAGGGAATTAAGGGTTATGGGGAGAAAGTGGGAAAGTGGAACTGATCCACTTCAGATCAGCCCATGGCAGGGCAGGCTTGAAGGGCTAAATGGCCTACTCCTGCTCCTATTTCTTATGTTCTTATGTACTCCCAGTGCCATATGCTAGCATGCGTAGAAATAGGAAAATAGGATCACTGGGACCTCTTCTGGGGCAGGGAGTCACCTGTAAAAGAGAGGATAGATTGCACCTAAACTGGAGGGGAACCAATATCCTTGCCTAATCTAAGTCACCTGGTTCTAGAATTCTCCACTAAGGGAAGTAACATTATCCTGTCTACTCTATCTCTTCCCCACCGCCCCCCCCATCATTTTGATTTGATTTATTATTGTCACATGTATTAACATACAGTGAAAAGCATTGTTTCTTGCACACTATACAGACAAAACATATTGTTCATAGAGAAGGAAATGAGAGAGTATAGAAGGTAGTATTACAGTCATAGTTAGGGTATAGAGAAAGATCAACTTAATGCAAGGTAAGTCCGTTCAAAAGTCTGACAGCAGCAGGGAAGAAGCTGCTCTTGAGTCAGTTGGTACGTGATCTCAGACTTTTGTATCTTTTTCCCAACAGAAGAAGGTGAAAAAGAGAATGCCTGGAGTGCGTGGGGTCCTTAATTATGCTGGCTGCATTGCCAAGGCTGCGGGAGGTGTAGACACAGTCAATGGATGGGAGACTGGTTTGTGTGATGGGTTGAGCTACATTCACAACTTTTGTAGTTCCTTCCGGTCTTGAGCAGGGCAGGAGCCACACCAAGTTGTGATACAACCAGAAAGAATGCTTTCCATGGTGCATCAGTAAATGTTGGTGAGAGTCATATAGAACATAGAACGTAGAACACTACAGCACAAACAGGTCCTTCGGCCCACAAGTTGTGCCGATCACATCAATACCTACCAATCCATAGACCTATCTATAACCCCCAATCCCATTAAATCCCATATACTCATTCAGAAGTCTTTTAAAAGACCCCAGCGAGTTCGCCTCCACCACCACTGACGGCAGCCGATTCCATTCACTCACCACCCTCTGAGTGAAAAACTTACCCCTAACATCACCTCTGTACTTGCTTCCCTGCACCTTAAATCTGTGTCCTCTCGTAGCGACCATTTCAACCCAGGGAAATAGCCTCTGAGAATCCACCCTATCTATTCCTCTCAACATTTTATAAACCTCTATCATTTTATAAACCTCTGGTGCGGCCGCACTTGGAGTATTGTGTGCAGTTCTGGTCCCCACATTACAGGAAGGATGTAGAGGCTTTGGAGAGGGTGCAGAGGAGGTTTACCAGGATGTTGCCTGGTATGGAGGGGAGATCCTATGAGGAGAGACTGAGAGATTTGGGGTTGTTTTCGCTGGAAAGAAGGCAGCTAAGAGGGGACCTTATTGAAACATATAAGATGATTAGAGGTTTAGACAGGGTAGATAGTGATAGCCTTTTTCCTAGGATGGAGAAAGCTAGCACGAGGGGGCACGACTTTAAATTAAGGGGGGGTAGTTATAGGACTGATGTCAGGGGTAGGTTCTTTACCCAGAGGGTGGTGAGGGACTGGAATGCCCTGCCAGCTGCAGTTGTAAATGCGCCTAGTTTGGGGGCGTTTAAGAGATCCGTGGATAGGTTTATGGACGAAATGGATTGGTTTAGATTAGTGGGTTAGTGTTGTTTTTTTAAAAGCTGGTCGGCGCAACATCGTGGGCCGAAGGGCCTGTTCTGCGCTGTAATGTTCTATGTTCTATGTTCTATCAGGTCGCCTCTCAACCTATGCCTCTCCAGGGAGAAGAGTCCCAGCTCCCTCAACCTATCTTCATAAGGCATGCCTCCCACTCCAGTCAACATCCTTGTAAATATCCTCTGCACCCTTTCAATAGCTTCTACGTCCTTCCTATAGTGAGGCGACCAGAACTGCGCACAGTACTCCAAGTGGGGCCTGACAAGGGACTTATAAAGTTGCAGCATTACCTCCCGACTCCTAAACTCAATCCCTCGATTAATGAAGGCCAGTACACCATACGCCTTCTTGACCACATCCTCCACCTGCGAGGCCGATTTAAGAGTCCTGTGGACCAGGACCCCAAGATCCTTCTGCTCTTCAACACTGCTAAGACTCCTGCCCTTGATAGTGTACTCGTTCATCCCATTGGTCCTGCCAAAATGGACCACTACACATTTATCCGTGTTGAAGTACATCTGCCACTTCTCCGCCCAGTCTTGCATCTTATTTATGTCCTGCTGCAACTTCTGACATCTTTCCAGACCATCGACAACACCACCGACCTTCGAGTCACAGCTGACATGCCAAATTTCCTTAGGCTGCTGAGAAAGTAGAAGCGTTGGTGGGCTTTCTTAATTATAGCGGAAGCATGGGGGGACCAGGACAGGTTGTTGATGATCTAGAACATAGAACATTACAGCGCAGTACAGGCCCTTCGGCCCTCAATGTTGCGCAGACCAGTGGAACCAATCTAATGACCCTCTAACCTAAACTATTCCAGTGTTATCCATATGCCTATCCACTGACCATTTGAACACCCTTAAAGTTGGCGAGTCCACAACTGCGGCAGGCAGGGCATTCCACGCCCTTACTATCCTCTGAGTAAAGAACCTACCTCTGACATCCATCCTATAATTACCACCCCTCAATTTAAAGCTATGTCCCCTCATGTTAGCCATCACCATCTGAGGAAAAGGCTCTCACTGTCCACCCTATCTAACCCTTTGATCATCTTGTATGCCTCAATTAGGTCACTTCTTAACCTTCTTCTCTCTAATGAAAATAACCTCAAGTCCCTCAGCCTTTCCTCATAAGACCTTCCCACCATATCAGGCAACATCCTAGTAAATCTCCTCTGCGCCCTTTCCAATGCCTCCATATCCTTCTTATAATGCGGTGACCAGAACTGTACGCAATACTCCAAGTGCGGCCACACTAGAGCTTTGTATAGTTGCAACATGACCTCAGGGATCCAAAATTCAATTCCTCTACCAATAAAAGCTAACACACCATACGCCTTCTTAACAACCTTATCAACCTGGGTGCCAACTTTCAGGGATCTACGCACATGTACACCGAGATCTCTCCACTCGTCGACACTACTAAGAGTCCTTCCATTAGCCCTATATTCGGTACTCCTGTTACTCTTACCAAAGTGAATCACGTCACACTTTTCCGCATTAAGCTCCATTTGCCACCTCTCGGCCCAGCTCTGCAGATTATCTATGTCCCTCTGCAAACTGTAACATCCATCCTCACTCTCTACAGCTCCTCCAACTTTGGTGTCGTCAGCAAATTTACTAACCCATCCTTCTACACCCTCATCTAGGTCATTTATAAAAATGACAAACAGCAGTGGCCCCAAAACAGATCCCTGAGGTACACCACTTGTAACTGAACTCCAGGTTGAATACTTCCCATCAACCACCACCCTCTCTCTTCTATCAGCTAGCCAATTCCTGATTCAAACTGCTAAATCACCCTCTATCCCATGCATCTGTATTTTCTGCAGTAGCCAACCATGGGGAACCTTATCAAACGCTTTGCTAAAATCCATATCCACCACGTCAACTGCCTTACCCTTATCCACCTCTTTGGTCACCTTTTCAAAAAACTCGATAAGGCTCGTGAGGCACGACCTACCCTTCACAAAACCGTGTTGACTATCCCTAATCAATTTATTTCCCTCTAGATGATTATAAATCCTATTCCTTAGAATTCTTTCGAAAACTTTGCCCACAACAGAAGTAAGGCTCACCAATCTGTAATTCCCAGGATGGTCTCTACTCCCCTTTTTGAACAAGGGGACAACATTTGCTATCCTCCAGTCTTCCGGCACTATACCCGTAGCCAATGATGACATGAAGATCAAAGCCAAAGGGTCTGCAATCTCCTCCCTAGCCTCCCAGAGAATCCTAGGATAAATCCCATCCAGCCCAGGGGACTTATCTATTTTCGTACTCTCAAGACACCTAAAAACTTGAAGCTCTCTGGACACCTAAAAACTTGAAGCTCTCAACTCTTTCCACTTCGTCCCCATTGATGTAGACAGGGGCATGTTCTCCTTCACGCTTCCTGAAGTCGATGACAAAATCCTTCGTTTTGATGATTTTGAGGGAGAGATTATTGTTGCTGCACCAGTTCACCAGATTCTCTAGCTGATTCCTGTATTCTGTCTCATCGTTATTTGAGACCCAACCCACTATGGTGGTGTCATCAGCAAACTTGAAAATTGAATTGGAGGCGAATTTGGTCACACAGTCATAGATGTATAAGGAGTATAGTAGGGAGTTGAGAACACAGCTTTGTGGGGCACCTCATGAAGGAGGTGTTGTTGTGTATCGTTACTGATTGTGAACTGAGTTGGGAAGTTCAGCATCCAGTCGCAGAGAGAAGTGCTGAGGCCCAGGAGTTTGGAGATAATTTTTGTGGGAATAATTGTATTGAAGGCTGAACTATGATTTTGTACACCTCAATCAAGTCACCCCTCAGCCTTCTTTGTTCCAATAACCCCAATCTCTCCAATCTCTCCTTGTAGTTACACATTTTTCGCCCTGGCAACATTCTTTTAAATCTTCCTGCACCGTCTCCAGAGCAAATGCGTCCTTCTTGTAACGTAGTGATCAAAATTGCACACAATACTCCAGTTGTGGCCTCACCAGTGTTTTATACAATTCCAATATCATATCCTTCCTTTTATATTTTATATCTCTGCCAGTGAATGTGAGCATTCCACATGCTTTCTTTACAACCCTGTCGACTTGAACTGTTGCCTTTAGGGATTTGTGCATTTGCCATGCCAAGATCTCTCACTTCATCTGTCCCTCTTAGTTTATTCCCATTTATCGTGTATTCCCTATAAGTGTTTGACCTCCCTGAATGCTTCACACTTCTCTGTGTTAAAATCATCTGCCACTTTACCATCCACTCTGCAAACTAATTTATATCTGTTTGGAGATTATAGCTATCCTTTACACTATCCACCGCATGGCCAATCTTTGTGTCATCTGCAAATTTCCCATTTGTGCCCCCAATATTCAATTCCAAATCATTAATAAATAACACAAACAGTCAGGGTCCCAACATTAAACTCTGTGGAACGCCACTTGAAGCAACTCCAATTTGTAAGAACAGTCATTGACTATTACCCTTTGTTTCCTGTTACTAAGCCAACTTTTTATCCAATTTGCCACATTTCCCTGTATTCCATGGGCTTTTACAGGACATTGAGTATAGGAATTAGGACATTATGTTACAATTATATAAGTCATTCTGATGCCACACTTGGAGTATTGTGCACAGTTTTGGTCACCCTGTTATAGGAAAGACGTTGATAAACTGGAAAGAGTGCAAAGAAGATTTATGAGGCTGTTGCCAGGACTAGTGAGCCTGAGTTACAGGAAGCAGTTGGCCAGGCTAGGATTTTATTCCTTGGAACATAGGAGAATGAGGGGTGATCTTATTGAGGTATATAAAATCATGAGAGGCATGGACAGAATGATAATGCATGGTATTTTTCCCAGGGTAGGGGAATTGAAAACTAGAGGGCATAGGTTTAAGGTAAGAAGGGAAATATTTAAAAGGGACCTAAGGGGCAACTTCTTCAGGGTAGTGCGGATATGAAAGGAGCTGCCAGAGAAAGTGGTTAAGGCAGGTTCAGTAGCAACATTTAAAAAGCATTTGGTTAAGTACATGGATGGGAAAGGATTAGAGGATATGGGCCATACATGGGCAATTGGGACTAGCTGGGAGGGCACCATGATCAGCATGGATCGGTTGGGCCAAAGGCCCTGTTTCTGTGTTATATTGTTCTATGACTCTGTGACTAATCTGCCACATGGAACTTTGTCAAATGCCTTGCTAAAATCAATGTAAGCAACATCCTCTGCACTACCTTCTTGTCACTTCCTGAAGTAACTCAGTCAAATTTGCGAAGCAAGGCCTTCCCTTAATAAACACATGCTGACCCTCCCTAACTAGTACATGCCTTTCTACATGACAGTTAATAGAACATAGAACACTACAGCACAAACAGGCCCTTCGGCCCACGAGTTGCGCCGATCACATCAACACCTACCAATCCATAGACCTATCTATAACCCCCAATCCCACTAAATCCCATATACTCATCCAGAAGTCTTTTAAAAGACCCCAGTGAGTTCGCCTCCACCACCACTGACGGCAGCCGATTCCATTCACTCACCACCCTCCGAGTGAAAAACTTACCCCTAACATCACTTCTGTACTTGCCTCCCTGCACCTTAAAACTGTGTCCTCTCGTAGCGACCATTTCAACCCGGGGAAATAGCCTCTGAGAATCCACCCTATCTATTCCTCTCAACATTTTATAAACCTCTATCAGGTCGCCTCTCAACCTTCGTCTCTCCAGGGAGAAGAGCCCCAGCTCCCTCAGCCTATCTTCATAAGGCATGCCTCCCACTCCAGGCAACATCCTTGTAAATCTCCTCTGTACCCTTTCAATAGCTTCTATGTCCTTCCTATAGTGAGGCGACCAGAACTGCGCACAGTACTCCAAGTGAGGCCTGACAAAGGTCTTATAAAGTTGCAGCATTACCTCCTGATTCCTAAACTCAATCCCTCGATTAATGAAGGCCAGTACACCATACACCTTCTTGACCACATCCTCCACCTGCAAGGCCGATTTAAGAGTCCTGTGGACCTGGACCCCAAGATCCTTCTGCTCTTCAACACTACTAAGACTCCTGCCCTTGATAGTGTACTCGTTCATCCCGTTGGTCCTGCCAAAATGGACGACTACACATTTATCCGCGTTGAAGTCCATCTGCCACTTCTAATCCTATCTGTCAGAATTGATTTTACTAATTAGTAAGACTAACTGCCCTATGATTGTTTGGCATTTCCTCTGATCCTTTTTTAAACAATGGAACTACATTTGTATTTGTGCAAGCCTCCCATACCTCCCCTGAAGATTGGAAAAGCATCCTCAGAGCATCTGCTATCTCCTCTCTGACCTCCTTCGACAGCCTTGGATACAGACCATTTGGCCCTGGCAACTTATCAGCTTTCAAAGATTCCAAGTCTTTGAGTACTTCCTCTCTCTTTATGATTATCCCGTCTAATATCTCAGTGTTCCCCTTAAACTACTGAATCTGAATCATCCCTTTTATAAACACAGAGATAAAATATTCATTTAAACCATCCTGCAACCTCTGTATCCAGACACAAGTTCCCTCCTTCATCCCAATCAGTCCCACCTTTTCCTTAATTAACTTTTTACCATTAATATATTGATGAAACATCTTTGGGTTTTCTTTAATTTTACTTGCTAATCTGTTTTCATGCCCTCTCTTTGATTTCCTTATTTCCTTTTTTTATTTAGAGTCATAGAGGTTTACAGCATGGAAACAGGCCCTTGGACCTAACTGATCATGCCGCCCTTTTTTTTAAACCCCTAAGCTAATCCCAATTGCCCACATTTGGCCCTTATCCCTTTATACCCATTGTACCCGTGTAATTACCTAAATGCTTTTTAAAAGATAAAATTGTACCTGCCTCAACTACTACCTCTGGCAGCTTGTTCCAGACACTCACCACCCTCTGTGTGAAAAAATTGCCTACATTCATCTAGGCTATCTGCAGTGCTGAGTTATTTGTGCATATCTTCCCTTTATTCTTCTAGATAATCAGGGGTGTGTAAATTTGGCAGTACCACTGTTATATCTGAGGGTACATATCTACTTTGTATATCCAGGATCTCGCTTCTTAGTGCTTCCACGACTTATCGTCTAGCACTGCGATCCAATCCACCTCAGCCAAGTCCTTGCTCTTTCCTGCAAGTTTTACTCCTGCTTTATCTCTGACCTTGTCCATGGTAATGCTATATCTAATTGAATTAGAACATAGAACAGTACAGCCCTCGATGTTGTGCCAAGCTATGGCCAAATCCAAGATCAAGCTGTCCCACTCCCTATCATTCTGGTGTGCTCCATGTGCCTATCCAATAACCGCTTGAAAGTTTCTAAAATGTCTGACTTCATTTGTGATTGCTATCCACCAAATAGCAATTGTCCTTGTGGGGTCCTTGTGCATGAGTCGCAAAAACCCAGCTTGCAGGTGCAGCAGGTGGTCAGGAAGGCGAATGGGATGCTGGCCTTCATAGCGAGGGGGATTGAATATAAAAGTAGGGAGGTCTTGCTGCAGCTGTATAGGGCACTGGTGAGGCCGCAGCTGGAGTACTGTGTGCAGTTTTGGGCGCCGCACCTGCGCAAAGATATCTTGGCCTTGGAGGGAGTGCAGAGGAGGTTTACTGAGCTGATGCCGGAGTTGAGGGGGTTGAGCTATGAGGAGAGGCTGAATAAACTAGGCTTGTACTCGTTAGAGTTTAGAAGAATGAGGGGAGATCTCATTGAGACGTATAAGATAATGAATGGGATGGATAGGATAGAGGTGGAGAGACTCTTCCCACTCAAAAAAGACAGTAGGACTAGGGGGCACAGCCTCAAGATAAAGGGGGGGGGCGGTTTAGAACGGAGTTGAGGAGGAACTTCTTCACTCAAAGGGTGGTGAATCTCTGGAATTCTCTGCCCGTTGAAGTGGTGGAGGCTGCCTCGCTAAATATTTTTAAGAAGCGGATTGATGGGTTTTTGATAAGAGAGGGGATTAAGGGTTATGGGGAGAGGGCGGGAAAGTGGAACTGAGCCACGACAGATCAGCAGATCAGCCATGATCTTATTGAATGGCGGGGCAGGCTCGAAGGGCTAGATGGCCTACTCCTGCTCCTATTTCTTATGTGATTGCTGTGCGCGAAATCTAGTCCCAACTGCTCCTATTTAGTATGTTTGTGTATAAGTGAAAGGTATCCTGGCAAGGATGGAGATGTATTATATCCATAATCCAGGAATCTTGATTTGCAGTGAATAGAAGTTCTGAAATTTCTGTCTCCTAACAGTCACCGAGCAGCTGATGGAGCGAGTCTACCAGTTTCTCAAAGTCAAGAATCGGGAGTATTACATGAAAAGCATGGACTGCATCAGAGTCTGCAGGGAGGAAGCTATAAAGGTACGCAGAGAATGTTGTCTGTCATTTTAGAGCCCTGACTCATTTGGATGGAATGAAAAATACTTCATACTGTGTGAGGATATAAACATGAACTGCTGCTGTTTTTAACTAACAGGAGAATGTCTGTTTATTGTATATTGTGCTTGTCTGTCATGTACTATCTTCACACATCTACTGTAGCTCATCTGCAACATCTCTGTGATGTCTGTCATCAAGTTACACTGAGGTTGAACCCTCTTCCCGCTGTCCTGCACTCAACCCACTAGGAGAGTTCACTACTTTTCAACTCTGGTCAAATGACTGAAATACTGATATTTTCTTTTCTGTGTGTCACTTTTTAGTGTTTTATTTGTTCTTCCAACTTCAAACACCCTCATCTGATGGTCTTCTGGAATTTTAAGCATGCATCTTAGCATCCACATTTTAAAGTCCTCCTTTTTCTTCCACAGATCTTTATTTCCTGTCCAAATCCCTGATGCATACATTTACGGGCAGCACAGTGGTTAGCACTATTGCCTCACAGCGCCAGGGATCTGAGTTTGATTCCAGCCTCGGGTCACTGTGTGGAGTTTGCACATTGTCCCCATGTCTGCGTGGATTTCCGCTGGGTGCTCAGGTTTCCTCCCACACTCCAGAGATGTGTGGGTTAGGTTGATTGGCCATGCTGAATTGACCATTGGTGTCAGAGGAATTAGCAGGGTAAATGCATGGGGTTACGAGAATAGGGACTGGGTGGGATTATTGTTGGTGCAGGCTTGATGGGCCAAATGGCCTCCTTTTGCACTGTGGGGATTCTATGATTCATTCTAGGATAAAAGTGGACAGAAATTGGCATTTTGAGTTTTTTCCCTTGTTCCAAAATTGAGTTTTCTTGTTGATAAAAATATCCTCAACTTCACAAAATTCTTCTCACTACCTCTATACTTCTTCTGACTTTGCATCTAACATTTCGTGTTGTCATTTATCCTGAATAGACAAATTTATCTTTTTATTCCAATGTGACATCATCCATTTCAATCTTCTAATGTATTCCTCTAACTACCATTGTTTTTGGCTTGTTCATACTCAATTCATATTCTAAACTTCTAGATTTTACTTGATCTATTATAGAATCCCTTCTGTGCAGAACATAAGACCTAGGGGCAGGAGTCAGCCATATGGCCCCTCGAGCCTCCTCCGCTATTCAATAAGATCATGGCTGTGGACTGAGCTCCACTTACCAAAGTGGATAACCTCACATTTATCCACATTATACTGCATCAACCATGTAGGCTGTAGATGCCACAAACTTAGCCTGTCCAAATCATGCTGAAGCATCTCTACATCCTCCTCACAGCTCACCCTTCCCCCCACTAATCAATGACTGCCAATCAGATAAAGACCCATTTATGCCATCTTTTTGCTTCCTATCTGTTAACCAGCTTTCTATCTATCTCAAGACATTATTTGTAATCCCACGTGCTTTAATGTTACATAGTAGTCTACTATGTGAGACTTTGTTGAAAGCCTCCTGAAAGTCTAAATAAACCACATGCACAGGTTCTCCTCAGTCAGCTCGACGAGCTGCATCCTCAAAAAATTCGAATAGTTTTGTCAAGCATGATTTCTTTTTTGTAAATCCATGCTAACACCATCTGATCATAACTTGGCATTTGTAAGGCAATGGTATGAAATCCTTGACAATAGACTCCAGCAATTTCCCCAGTAGCAACATTAGGCTCACTGGTCTAAAGTTCCCTGTTTTCTCTCTACCACCCTTTTTCAATAGTGGGCTCCAACCTGTAGGAACTATTCCAGAGTCCAAAGAATTTTGGAAAATAATCACCAATGGATCTACTGTTTCTGGGGCCACTTCCTTCAGTACTGTGGGATGAAGATTATCAGGACCTAGAGATTTATCCACCTTCAATCCCATCAATTTCCACAAAAGCATTTCTCTACTAATAGAGTCATAGGGGTTGACCCGCCTCTACTACTACCTCTGGCAGCTTGTTCCAGACACTCACCACCTTCTGTGTAAAAAAAAAATTGCCCCTCTGGACACGTTTATATCCGTCCTTTCTCACCTTAAGCCTGTGCCCTCTAGTTTTCGACTCCTCTATCTTTGGGAAAAGATATTGACTATCTAGCTGATTTGTGCCCCTCATTACTTTATAGATGTTTATAAGATCACCCCTCAGCCTTCCACGCTTCAAAGATAAAAGTCCCAGTCTACCAAACCTCTCCTTATAATTCAAACCATCAAGTCCTGGTAGCATTCTAGTAAACATAAGAACATAAGAAATAGGAGCAGGAGTAGGCCATCTAGCCCCTCGAGCCTGTCCCACCATTCAATAAGATCATGGCTGATCTGTCGTGACTCAGTTCCACATTCCCACCCTCTCCCCATAACCCTTAATCCCCTTGCCTATCAAAAACCTATCAACCCGCGTCTTAAAAATATTGAGCGAGGCAGCCTCCACCACTTCAACGGGCAGAGAATTCCAGAGATTCACCACCCTTTGAGTGAAGAAGTTCCTCCTCAACTCTGTTCTAAACTGCCCCCCCTTTATCTTGAGGCTGTGCCCTCTAGTCCTACTGTCCTTTCTGAGCGGGAAGAGCCTCTCCACCTCTATCCTATCCATCTCATTCAACATCTTATACGTCTCAATGAGATCTCCCCTCATTCTCCTAAACTCTAACAAGTACAAACCTAGTTTATTCAGCCTCTCCTCATAGTTCAACCCCCTCAACTCCGGAATCAGCCTAGTACATAAGAACATAAGAAATAGGAGCAGGAGTAGGCCATTTGGCCCTTCGAGCCTGCCCCGCCATTCAATAAGATCATGGCTGATCTGTCGTGGCTCAGTTCCACATTCCCGCCCTCTCCCCATAACCCTTAATCCCCTCTCTTATCAAAAACCCATCAACCCGCGTCTTAAAAATATTTAGCGAGGTAGCCTCCACCACTTCAACGGGCAGAGAATTCCAGAGATTCACCACCCTTTGAGTGAAGAAGTTCCTCCTCAACTCCGTTCTAAACCGCCCCCCCCTTTATCTTGAGGCTGTGCCCCCTAGTCCTACTGTCCTTTCTAAGCGGGAAGATTCTCTCCACCTCTATCCTATCCATCCCATTCATTATCTTATACGTCTCAATGAGATCTCCCCTCATTCTTCTAAACTCTAACGAGTACAAGCCTAGTTTATTCAGCCTCTCCTCATAGCTCAACCCCCTCAACTCCGGCATCAGCCTAGTAAACCTCCTCTGCACTCCCTCCAAGGCCAAAATATCCTTGCGTAAGTACGGCGCCCAAAACTGCACACAGTACTCCAGCTGCGGCCTCACCAATGCCCTATACAGCCGCAGCAAGACCTCCCTACTTTTATATTCAATCCCCCTCGCTATGAAGGCCAGCATCCCATTCGCCTTCCTGACCACCTGCCGTACCTGCAAGCTGGGTTATTGCGACTCATGCACAAGGACCCCGAGGTCCCTCTGCACCGTCGCCTGCTGCAGTTTTTCGCCACTTAAGTAATAATCCTTCCTACCATTATTCTATCAAAGTGGACCACTTCGCACTTGCCAACATTAAATTCCATTTGCCAGTTCCTGGCCCATTCGCCCAGCCTATCTAGATCCTTCTGCAGACTCTCCACACACTCCGCGCAATTTGCCGTTCCACCAATCTTGGTGTCATCAGCAAATTTCAACACCCTACACTCGGTTCCCTCCTCCAGATCATCTATATAAATGGTAAATAGCTGAGGCCCCAGCACCGACCCCTGAGGCACTCCACTAGTCACCAACTGCCAATCCGAATAGCACCCATTGACCCCCACTCTCTGCCTCCTATTTGACAACCAGTCCTCTATCCACGCTAACACCCTACCCCCAACTCCATGCCCCCTGACCTTCTGCAATAACTTCTTGTGTGGTACCTTGTCAAACGCCTTCTGAAAATCAAGAAAGACCACATCCACCGGCTCTCCTCTATCCACCGCCCTAGACACATCCTCATAGAACTCCAGTAAATTTGTCGGACACGACTTCCCCTTAACGAAACCGTGCTGCGTCTGCTCTATCAAGCAATTCCCCTCAAGATGCCTCACTATTTCCTCCTTGATGACGGATTCTAACATTTTACCTACAACAGACGTTAAACTAACCGGCCTATAATTCCCCGCCTTTTGCCTGGCACCCTTCTTAAACAACGGCGTAACATTAGCCGTTTTCCAATCTTCCGGCACTTCCCCGGAATCCAGCGACGTCTGGAAAATAACCACCAAGGCATCCACTATCACCTCCGCCATTGCTTTCAGAACCCTTGGATGCATTCCATCCGGTCCTGGGGACTTGTCCACAATCAGTCCCTCCAGTCTGTCGAGCACCGCCTCTCTATTAACAATAATGTCATTCAGGCCCTCCACTCCTTCCATCTTTCCAACGCTAACACCTGGCAAATTATTCACGTCCTCCTCCGTGAAGACCGAAACAAAAGAGTTATTCAGGGCCTCAGCCATTTCCCCATCCCCTACCACTAAGTCCCCCCTCTCATCCTCTAAGGGTCCAACGTTCACCCTAGCCAGCCTCTTCCTTTTTATGTATTTATAAAAACTCTTGCTATCCTTTTTTATATTAAGCGCTAGCCCAGCTTCATAGTTTCTCCTACCCTTCTTTATCAACTTCTTTGTCATTCTTTGTTGACATTTAAACCGCTCCCAATCCTCTTCTCGCCCACTACTCTTAGCTACTCTAAACGCATCCGCTTTTAATTTAACACTTT